>NW_020955667.1:547951-759062 GCF_003031625.1 Empidonax traillii | reverse complement strand
AGCACACTGGAAATGCCAGAGGAATATGCTCTGGAATGAATGGAAATATTCATCTAAAAAGACATTAAATTTAAGCCATCTTTTTCCCCCCCCCCTCTGCTCCACGGAGCTCATGTTGCTGCACTCTTCTAGCGTGTGCTCTTGGGATGGGGTTTTGGGAGCAACAAATGCTTGGGGTGTATTTTCCAACCTTGTGGCACCTGAGACAGGGATGAGGTAACAGATGACAGCACACGGGGAGGGGTGTGTGTGTCTCATGCCATCGGTGGTGCGGGGACACAGCAGCAGAACCAGCCTGGCCGTGAGCAGCAAGTCATCAACTGTGATCCCTGCAAGCAACCTGCTCCCAAATGGCACCTTGTGTGTGGAGAAGCAGAGCTGCTCTGCCTTTCATGGGCCTGAGCATCAGCTTCCCAGAGGTACTGAGCATCTAAGGGGTTCAATAAGCCCCGAGGGGCTCAGTTGGAATAAACAGGAATAGAGCCTCAGGAAAATTTGATAATCAAGTGTTCAAAACTTGCTTGCTTCTCTAGAGCTTTTTCCTCTTCAGTCTGAGGATGTTTGGGAGGGAAGTTTACATTTTTAGCCAACATACTCCTAAAAAATTCAGTAATACACCAATGCAAATTCAAACAGCACTTGGATTTCTGAGCAGCGATTGTGTTTTAATGCGACTTCAGCAGCTATGAATGCCCCTCAAAAATGGCTCTGCTGCCAATAAATGAGCAGCAGTCGCAGATCCTGACATAATCTGAGGGGTCAATAACCTCCATGAGGAGAAGATGCTCAGAAAGATCCAAAGTAGCCTAAAGATGCTCAGCACTGGAGCTGGTTAAGAGTTTTCCCATAAAATCATTTCCCTTCATTCTGCTTGCTCTATATTATACAAATATATATATACACACACTCACACACACATATATATACATACATTTAAGATTTTTTTCTGAAAAATCTCAGCTTTCCACAGAGTTTTTTTAAATTCAGCCATGAGCCCAAGGGAACCTCTCTGGTTCAAGCTGCTTGGGTGCCGAAGGGCTGTGCCCAGCCATGTGGAAAACAGGGACTCGTGTGCTTTGCTCCCACTTGGACAAAGCCTGGGCTGGACACCATCTCACTACTTCCTACCCAAACGTTTTTCTGGAGCTTTTTGATCTGAAAACACGTATTTTCTTTTTTTTTCTTTTGCCTTAACTATTTTGATTTTCGCACCAAGACACGCTGAGGCTGAGCACTGACACGCTGCAACGTCCTTCCAGGCAGGAACTATTGATGCTCAGCCCCACACACCTCTCACACCACACAGCACCCACAGCATTCCCCCACTGTGTTCCATTGCCAGGGCACCAGAAAAGGCTGAGCAGGGACGTCGGAGCAAAGACCAGAGACCCCTACAAGGGGAGACAAGGGTGGATGGACAGCCCTGTGCCCTGTGCCACCACTGGGTTTATCCCACAGTCACGGTTGCAGGGGTGTGGGGATGGTGCCAGCTTGCCAGGCTACCTGAGACAGGTCCCAGTGCTGCCAAGGCACCAGGATGAGCTTTTGATGGATTAGAGGGCAAAAGCAAACACGCTTTCTCTAGGAAACAGGTTCCTGCCACTTGTCTGCTCAGGGTTATCACAGCGTCAGGGGCAGCAGCCCTTCCCAGCAGCCTCCTGTGGCCGTAGAGGCAGGATATTACTTTGTTGCTTATTCATTTTATTGCTTCTGCTTTCTAAATATTTGCTTGGCAGGGAAAGGATTCCCTTTACACCGTATCTGTTTTTACAGGTCAATTGAATTTCTGGCGCTCTCAATCCCTCTTTCCCTCCAATTGCATTTGCAAAACAAATATTGGTTGTACCAATTAGCTGCGAACCCCTCGTGGAAGATATCTCAATGCCTTCAGCTGGGAGAAGGCTCTCCCAGCTACTGGATATGCCAGTGGGATAGGAGTCCACAGAGCAGCAATATCAGGGGTAGGGCTCTGCAACCCCCCAGCAGAACCCTCTGGAAGACAACAGCAGGAATGACATTGCTAATCCTATTAGCTAGAAGGCAACACCTTTGAAGGGTATTAAATTGAAACTGGGGTGTCCTCTCACACCTAAGACAAGTGTAAACTACTCTGTGCCTACTGTTAACTCTAGAACCTAATGATTGCAACCAAGGGAGACCACAAACAGCACCAACAGCAACCACAAATATATCCAGGCAGGAGGTTAGATCTGCTAAACCACAAAGCCACCCCTTCCCAGCAGAAGCCTCATGTCTTTCACTGCCACACTAAACACACCAGCTCATTCATTAATGGCATGAAGCTCTGTCAGGGGAGGTTTAGGTTGGATATTGGGAAAAGATTTTTCACCCAGAGGAAGGGTCACAAATGGTTGCAAGTCTGCCAGAGTTCAGCAAGTGTTCGGACAACACTCTCAGGCACCTGGTGTGATTCTTGGGGCCATCCTGTGCAGGGCCAGGAGTCAGACTTGGATGATCCTTCCAACTCATGATTCCATGATTTGGGTAGAGACGGGATAAGAAAGACACCTCCCTCTCACTACTCAGGTGTTGGGAAGTTCCTTCTTTTTCTTCCCCCTTTTGTCTGGTGCGAGATAAGCAAGCAGCTTTGGGCAGCAGCATGAACGCAGTTCTCCTGCCTGCCCCAACATCATTTGCTCTATGGAAAAGTTGGCAGATGCCTTTTTTTTTTAAGGGAGGGATTAGATCATAATGATAAAGGAGTGCATTCTGGGGTGCTTGGCTGCAGAGCAAAAGACCGTGCTGACACCTTCTTGCCAAATCACATCCTTTAAATAAAAAAATAGAAAAGTCTTTCCCCGAGCACACCTTTAGGGTTTCCCTATGCAGTGCTGGTCTTTTCTGAGCTGCCTCACAAAAAGCAACGGGCACGTTCAATCAAGCACCATGTCACACCTCATCACACTGATTTCATTAATCTGGGTTTTATCTATGGCTTCCTTCAAAGGTTTGATCAAAATACCCAACTGCCAGAAGGAGAAGGAAAAGACACCTTGGTGGATAAACAGTCGGTGTTAAAAACTTGCTGTGTTTTGCTCTGACACAGTTTAAACAACTCAAAAAAAGAATGAGATGACCGAATTGCATGATGGTGTGGAGGCACAGTGGGGATCCTTCACCCTCACATGCAGCAGCCTTTGGTGACTCTCACCTTCTGCTGGCTGTCGCTGGGACAAGGGTCTGGGATGGCGATACCAGCCCTGGTGTCACTCCAGCAGGAGCTGTGACACAGCCCCACAGCTCACAACCCACTGATGGCCACTGGCAAAGCATTCAGAGCACACTGTTAAATGTGTCCTGCCTGTGTCAAAAGTCACAGCCCAAGGCAAAGGCACGGGGTAGGGGGTGGCAAGGGGGGCCTGACGGATTAGCCACTGAGGCGTAACATGGATTAGCCTGTCAGTCCGCAGCCTGCCAGGGCCAGGACGTGGATTACCTCACTGCAACAGTGCAGGAGAGATGCTGGGCATGGCCAGCCACTGGTCTGTCCCAGTGAGAACTCCAGGGCTGCTGGGGATGCACAGCTTCAAAAAAGCCTCTTTTTCCAACTCTCACCCTCAAAACAATGCTGCAAATTCCAGAAAGCAAAGACAGTTAGCAGCCCCCTCAACAGCCCCTGCAGCCTAGGAAAGGCAAATTTCAAAGCCCAGCCCAAGAGCCTAGGATTGACCCTGGGAGAAATGCTTTTCCTCCCAAAACATGGGATTTTTTTTCCCCCCCACATTTCTCTGAATCACAGCTGGCAGAATTCAGTACTGGGGTAAATGAGACAAGAACACCCTCCCATAGCCAGACCAAGAGCCCAGGGCCTGGTACCCACAGGGTGGTCAGGTCCCCCCTTCAAGCTGAGTCAAAACCAGGACAGAGAAGTGGATATATAAGATTCTGACATAAGTATATGAGCCAGTCCCATCTGATGACAGCACACACACATCCAGTGTTCTGGGGCGGAGGGTGGGAAGCAGATGCCTGGTTAGAGAAAGGAGGGACCAGCCACAAACCACTCACACTACTCTGCAGTTTGGACAAGTACAAGGCTGTTTGGCTCCACATTTTGGGCTTGGGCCCATCTCTCCAGTTTAAAGCAGCTGAACAGAGCCCAAAGGCTCATTAAGTCGGTCTGCCTAGAGTTGGTTCCGCCGCCAGGATATTTCATCCCAACATGAATCTGATGCTCCCCTCTGTGGCTACAGGGAATTTGGGGCGAGTGAGAGGAGGCAGCCCCCATGGCCAGGGCAGTGCTGCCAGCTCCCAGTGTTTCACCTAAAATGGGTGACAGTGGGTGCTGGAGGCCTTGTGCCCACAGCCTGGAATTGGGCAAGAATCTCACCTTTTCACTTTTTCCCTATTTCCTCCTCCCATTTTAAACTGATCTCCCTGAGCTGCAGAAGGAACAGGAACTTTCAGGACAGCAAGTCCCACGATCTTGGAAACAACCAAGCAAAGGCAAAGAGCCTGGTATTTATCCTCAATCCATGTCAAATGACACGATGGGAAAACCAAGGTCAGGAGCAGTTATTTGTTTTGCCAGCCTGTCTCCGGGACGCGCAGAGCAGGGGCAGCCTGAATCCCCCTCCCTCGCACCAAGCAACACATGCACCCATTCCATCCCGGTGACATCCCTAAGAAGATGTCACTGTGCCACCTCCTAGACTTGATGGACCTTCTAAAGGTCAGCACCGAAGGCATGCCCACCACATATGGTTATTAGTTCTCCGTGGGTCCATCCATCCCTCCACTACAGCTGGGTGAACAATTCACAGCGCATAAATTTATCTAGCAGATCTCAGCCCACGTGCTGTTTGCTAACAGTCTGTAGAGAGGCTATATTTTATCCCTTTGGGTTTCTTGGCCAGCATTCAAGCTCCTGACCCTGATTTATTCGCAATCGGTCAAGAGCCACATTTCATCTCCATAGGCCACGTCTGCACACAGCTATTCGGAGCACGTGGCTCCATGTCCCACAGCAGCGCTGGGACATCTCGCCATAAGGCAGCCCTGGCTCTCTGCAGCACCTCCAAGAGGTAACTGGGGGTGGGGGTTGTGTTCAAAAATAGGCTCTGCGGGGGCAAACCTTGCCCAGTGAGAGCAGCGTGGCCGGAACAAACCGCACCTCTTCGCACAAAGGCGATGAGAGCTCCAGATGCCGGCCCAGGCTGGCTCACCGCCTGTCCTCATCCCATCTCACCACCTCTTTGCCTACCTCTCTGCCTATTTATAGTCATGGAAGACCTTTGCACAGTGCCCAAGCAGCCAGAGGGTTGAGTGTATAAGTGGGACGGCAAATTAACTTTCCAAAGTCCTTTTCGCCTCCCAAAGGGGCTGCCATGGAAAGCCAGGCATGACTTCATCTTTGAGACAAAACCTCGGAACCAGCTAAAAAATGTCTCAGAGCTACAGCCATCACTAGCCTGGGCCTAGGGGTTTATAAAGCACCCTATGCTGCATCTCAGCAAGTTTTTCCTAAGGGAGAAATACCACCCCCACACATGCGAGCATCCATCTGTGAAACACAATCAAGGTGATGATGAGAGAGGTACAGAGTAATCTGCAGAATTCAGAGAAAAAGAATGACGTGAAGGATCAGGTTTAGTATTGTGAAGGAGCAGGTTTAGTATCAGCCCTATCTGACATCTTCATTGGCAATTGCAATTAGGGACTAATTAGCATGTTAATAACATTAGTAGGAGATAATAAACTGGAGAGGATGGAACAGAGCAAAACAATTTGAAGGGGACCCTGGAGAGACTGGAAAGAAAAAAAAAAAAAAAAACAACCAAAGGAAATTCAGTTTGGAAAAATGCAGCTTCTGCTGTTCAGGAGAAAAACATCCGGAGCAGACGCTGCAGCGGGAGAAGGAAGGCGGGAGCAGGGAAGCGGAAAGCAGCTCGGTGTGGGAGAGGTGTGTCAGGCCCAGGAAGGAAGCAGCTCCCAGCTGCCCACCAGCTCCCCTGCAAGCCAGGTCCCAGGACGTGCCCACAAGTGGCTCAGTGAGCAGGGCAGTCTGCAAGGCTTCACCAGGAGAGTGGAAAAAGGACCAGCATCACATGCTGGTGGGTCAACAGGGCATCCTGCTGGGGTGGACTAGCGCCGTGTAGGGAAAAAAAGTATCCCAAGGAGAACCATTAAATGCAACTTGAATTCATCTGACACCTGAGCTTGGGAAGCCCCACTGCACGAACGTTTCCCCTCTGAGCTGCTCTGTGCCTGGTTCCCAGAGGGATCTACCCTATATGGGAAGGCAAAAGATGTGTGCCCCTCTGGGTGTGCTGAAGCCCCCCATGTCTCCTCCATCACATGCCCTCCTGGACCACTTGATGAAAACTGCCCCATCACTGTTTTATGGGCCATGGGATGAGGGGCGGACCCTGAAGGTGGAACACCTTGGTGGTCCCAGTCCTGATATCACTGCTAGTCTACACTTAATAGTGAAAGGGATAGAATTGTTTTCTTGTAAGAAAATATTAGAACTAAACAACCAAAATGGGGTAACCCAAGTGCCTTTCTTACAGAGATCCTCATGGACTTGTGCCTCTTGGTACAAACCAGGTGGCTGCAAAAGCAGACAGGACAGAAGTGATTATAGTGGGAGGATGGTGGGGTTGCAGTTAGTCTCACATTGCTCTGGGAGCCCCAAATGAGAAAGATAAAATGGCACGAAGCCTCCCTTCAGCAGTGACCCTAACCTCTCAATTCCAGTGGCAGGAAGGATTTTACCCATCCCTGAGATACACAGAGTGAAGAGGAGAGCTCAGACAGGCTCGCTTGATCTCTGCAGCTCTGCTGCACCAACAGCTCCTTCTGCCAAATAAGAAAACAGCAGCTGACAGGATTGCAGGGAAAGGGCTGGGCTCATTAAAACACCCTTCACCCTGACACACAGCTGCTCCTTCGCCTCTCAGAGTCCTACACCCCCAAACCCTGGTGTTCCCCAGCTGGCATCCCCAGGAGTCCCTGTCTCCTCTCCCAGTGCCTGACAATCCAGGCAGACCAAACAGGACCTGAGTCACTGCCACTTGTCCCCACCACTTGGGGACAAGGAAAGTCACACCAGCCATGTCACAGTGTCTCCTCCAAATGGCTGCGGTCACCTCTGATGTCTCAGAGCTCAAGCCCTTGCCTGGACTATTTGAAGGGTTTAAAAATAGAACCAATTCAAGAGAAACCCAGAATTCTAACCCACCAGGACCAGTCCTACAGCAAGCACAAGCTCTGGGCTGTGTAGCTGACCCACAATGGGAAGGGGCCGGAGTTTTACTGTCCAAAGGGGGATTGAAAGTGGTTCCTGATGCTCAAGGATCTGGAGGCAGGCAGGGAGGAGGGGAGTAGCTTTCCTGTGATTTGTGGGCTGCTCTTGGGCTGTCCTTGCTGCCAGGTCTTGGGCAATTTGATGACTTTTGTTGCAAACTGGAAGAACAGGACACATATGCGAAGGAGGAAACTTGCATTCCTCTCGCCTAAGAAATCCCTTCTCACTTTCCCCCAAATCACACATACACCCAATCTCAGCCTCTCCGGGCTGGCTTGGACACCAGCTCCCCTCCCACACCCAGATGACCTACTCGTCCAGAAATGGCCAGGGCCCGCGGCTGGGGCGTTATTATCCTCTCCTCCTTCCCTTCCCACGTCCTGCCTGCACAGCCCTGCTGACAGCCAGGGCAGGCAGGGGAACCCTGCACCTTCCGCTGTTGAGCCAAGGGGTGCAAAACTGCAAATAAAAACAGCCCCTCCCAGCAGCACTGGCGCAAAGGGGACCCCAACACCTCCAAAGCTCACCCCAGCCCCTCTGCAAGCTGCATCCCAAGCACCTCCACACCGCCTCTTCCAGAGACGTTGGCGGGGGCCTGCAAATGTGGATGTTGTATTTCTCTGTCCCTGTTTCCCAGAAAACAATCTACAGCGGCCATTCTCTGCCTCTGGGAGTGGCGGTCCCCAAAGCCAGACATGGATGTGACCCAGTGGGTGGCTGGACATAGTAGGGGACGTGGCACACCAGGCCACCACACCTTGATTTCTGCAGCATCACCCTTCCTCAGGTGGCTCCTCTGTCCCTGGAAGTCCTCTGCGGGATGCAGAGGTGGGAAAGGACTCACACAAAGCTGAAACACAGCGGTAACATCACCTCAGCCATGAGGCCGTGTATGCACAGGCAGAAAGCCAAAGCCAGCCCAAGTCCACTGTGAAAGCCTGTGGGGAAGGTATGTGCCAGGAGGAAAACCATCTGAGCAGAGTCCAAATCAAAGCAACACAGAGCCCCTGGCTAGGGAACCAAATGCCAAGAGGTTCTCCCTGCTTATTTCCACAGTGTGTTACAAACTGAAGCCTAAGGATGTCACCTGCTGAACACCTTCTGAGGCGGGGAATGCAAAGAGTGACCTGCACGTGATCAGCATGGAAAGGTTCCTCCAAGCCACCCTGGTGAGAAAGCAGGGGACTCATTCCAAAATAGCCTCCCCATCCTTGTGGCCACCACAAGGTACTTCCTACATCTAACTACATCTCAGAGAAGGCATCTATAAGGCAGATTAAAACTCACCTCCACAAGAAAACCCCATCCCCCAGGGCCAGCCATGCTACTCTGGGGAGCCTCTCAAGGGGGAAAAAGTAAAGCTGAGACCTCACATGAGAACTGAGGGGAGAAGCCCAGCAGCCCTGGGTTAAGCAAGACTCTGCAATCTGGTTGTGGGGCACTTGCCTCTGCAATCTTGGCTTTGCACAGGGGTTTGCAGGTCCATTTAACAAAGTGAGACAGAAAATTGGACACCAGTGCCTGCTCAGTGGAGGGAGAGCCACCCTGCTCCAGGCCCATCTCACTGGGGCCTCCTGAATTTCGACTCCCCCTTTCTATTGGAGAATGAAGACAAACTCCAAGATCAGATCCAGGCCAAACACAACCTCACACGTGCTCAAGAGGAAAGATCAGCGCTGGAGGGGTAGGAACAAAGAAGAGTCCTCACACAGACCTTTCCACCCACATTTCCACACCCTGCTGGATATAGGGCTTCCTAGCTGGGGTGGGACCCTTCTGGGTAAGAGGAGAAAAGGCTTTGGGGTGGATCCTGCCATTTCCTATTCCAGGAAAGCCAGAGCCTCTTTGAACTCTGTCCTTCTGCTGGAGAGAGTGAAATCTGGAGACACAAAAACACACGCCCCAGTGCTAATTTAGACTTACACCTTCCCCAGTGTCAAGCACTGGCATCCTGAAAACATCCCCGACCTGTGCTTGTGCCAGACAATTCCACAACAGACGGACAAGCGGGATGTGATCTGCTACGCCAACATTAACAGGCAGACGAATATCAGCCACTAGATTTGATCTTTCAAGCCCCAGTGCCTTGCCCCTGGCAGCCAGCAAGACTATTATTACGACTCAAGGCAGCCTGGCCTCTGCTTTCCCTGCAAGCAGTGCCCCATGGAAGGATGTGTAATTCCCACCACGGTGCCCCTCATTGCATAGATATTGGATTTGGGAAATACTTTTTTGCTGCAGGCGAAACAGCTCCTTTCCCACACCTGCCCTTTCAAATGAGAGTGGTTTAACACTGTTTGCTGAGGGGAAAAAAAGCCACCGGCATCCCTGAAGCTGGCCCAACCCCATCTCTCTGGTGTGGGGGGGTTGAGGAAGAGCAAACCAGCAGAGGTAGCAAGCAAATGAAAGGTGTTGCTGGAGGGGGGAGGCAGCAAACAGCCCCACGTGCCAGCACCTCCCTGTGAAATAGTTCAGCAGCCCCACTCAGGGGCTGGGGAGTTGGCAAGGAGGGGCTGAGGCCCCCCAGAAACCTGCAAACAGCTTTAGGACAGCTCAGGGCAGGAGCAGAGAGGTGGATTATACACCAGGGCAGATTGTGAAAGTGAGGTAGACACCATCACCCTTGCTCTAGCAGCCAAGTGCCCTTCTGAAGTGTCTCCCTGAGCTCAGCAGAGGCACAGGACCACCAAAGACGCCCACACAAAAGGCTTCAAGGTGCCACAGTGCTGCTCAATAGCCATCCTCGACCCAGCACAAAACAGCCCCCTCCTGGGCTGCTCTTCCAGGAACCCCTGCAGCTTTACAATGCACCTTTGGATGTAACAGGACCCTGTTTGCTCTCTAGTGTCACGTGTAAAACACAAACGCTCCGATAATCTCATTTTCCAGGTCGTAAACTCACTCGTCGGTTGCTGAGGTAAGGACGCGTGGGGGCCTCCCCCCACCACGCTGTTCTGATGATCTCGAGGTCCTCAGTGGGGAATCGTGCCCTGTTTCTGCAAACTATGATCTAACCTAATTCCCTCCATCTCATTACTTCAGGATTTACAACACACAACCTCCCCTGAAATGGTTTCTGGTAAATTCTTTGAAAGCTCTTCTGGTCCTCACATCATCATCAGGGTCAGCCACGCATTAATGGCAAAGCATTTACGTGCCAGGTAACTCGTTCCCCAGCAAGTGAGTTTGCTTATGCTTTTTAAATTCAGGAAGCAATTAATAGTTGCCACAAAAGCAACGTGCTTGTCTTGGGTGAGGGCCATAAAGCCCTGGCGTGCCTTGGGGAATTCCGATGCCTCCGTCTCCACAGGCCGCTTCCACAAGTGTGGTGGTTGCAAGGTAAATTGTAATGCTGAACACCTGATGCTGGGAAATCTTCATGCACCCACTAACCTGAAAAGCTGTGACTCCAACTTCCTGAGCCAGCTTCAGGTGACTATTTTAGGAAAGAGCATGGCAAGCATTGAAAAGTCGAACAAACACAAGACCTGAGCATCTTCCAGCTTTCCTTAGAGCCAGAGAGGCACTCTGGCAGCGAAGATAGGGGAGGACTTCGCTGAATCCCCTGACTCTGGGACTTGCAGCTTTAAAAGCAAAAAAGCCACAGATAATGCAGATGAAGCCAGTCTCCCAGCAGAATCTGTGGCTGTGATGAGCCATCCTCTACAAAGGTGGAAAACCATGGTCCCTTGAGTTCAGCATGCTCTGCTCACACTGAAAACCCAGTCCCTGGGGCTAAGCATTCCCCACTCACCAAAAAACCCCAATCCCCAGAGCACAGCATCCTCCACTCATGCTGAACAACTGCAGCACCTGGAAAGCAGAGGCAGAAGCATCCACCCCATGGTTCTTCCTCCATCCTGACCAGCACAGATATCTCTCAGGGAAAGAGGATCCACTCACTGCCTCCCACTAAAACCATCAGCTGGCTGAAGAGCTCCCCAGGTTTTAGGAGACAAGCTCCCTTTCCACGCTGGCCCCCTTGCAGCCATCAGAAAGCAATGATTTCCAGGCTCACCCCTCTGCACTAGACTTCAACCAGCTGCAGACAGGCCCAAGCATATCCTCTTCCTAATCCTTCATGCACAATCCCTAGACAGTCCCTGGCTTTTATTATTTTCTGGCAGGAGAGAGCACCACGTTAACCCCTGTGTGCAGGCTGCAGCCCGAGCATCTCTCAGCACATCCCAACTTGGGTCCAAATTATAAATGAAACGTTCGTGCAACCAGAGAACTGGTGAGGGCCAATTGCCCATTAATATTTTAAACATTTAATTCTTATTTAACGATCTGTCCAAACATTCCCTTCTAATTGCTTGATAAAGTGATGGGCCTAAAACATTTATTTATTGATAGAGACCATGGGAGCCCCGTCCCTTGGGGATGGCTATGCTTTCCTGTGGGATGTTGAAAGCCAAGGTACAGAGCAGGCAGCAGCATCACTGGTTATCCATCGAGACAAGGACCCTGAGCTCCTCTCCTCTGCCAGCAGACCCTTCCCTACTCAGCAGTTCCCTCAGCTTAAGGGATACAAGACAAATTCCTTACTGGGACACGTTTTAAAGCATGGTGAGTGAGAGAGGATTGTCATCATGTATGCTGGAAGGTCCTGTCCTTGGCATGATGCTGTAAAACTCTCAGGGGATAGAGCTGCACCTGCACAGGTTCTGGCTAAAGGCAGTTTCCAGATGTGGAGATTGTGTGTTGGTGGCACACAAGACACGGGCAGGGTTTGCATCCCAGGAGCCTACCTGCAAGGGGGGATCCTGAGATGGGACCTGCAGCCTCACCAGATGGGAGCAAAACAGCCTCCATTTCCAAGCCTGAGCTCCCAAAGTGCTGGAGGCTTTACCCCAGGAGGGAGCAGAGCCCGGTGAGAGGCCCAGGAGCCAGGAGAGGTTGCAGCCAGGAGCTGCCCCTCCAGCCCCAAGCTCAGCACTGACCTTGAAATGCGGGGCGGGCGCCTGCCATCGCTGGCATCATATGATCTGTTACAAAACACGACGGGCTCTACTTAGAGGTTACACGCCGCAGGACAAATTTAACACCCGAGAGCGTTCCCGATCCCACTGCAAGAATTCCTGGCAGGGGCTCAGTAATCGCCCACTACTGTAAGTGGCCAAGTGCCATCGCATTGGTTTGGCTCCAGGACCTTGTTCCTTACTTCTGGTGGGAGAGACAGTTCAGCTGATGGATGACACCACACAACATGATGCATTCCCCAGGGGCAGGTGGGCCTTGAACCAGAGAGCAAAGGGAATCTGGAAGAGATGCTGTTCCCAAATGCCTTCACTTGTCTGAGAAGGTATTTAAGGGCTGCAATTAAAAACTTGCATTGAAGGCAGCCTGACTATGCCACTCTCTCCATAAAGAGATCCTTGGCAACAAGGATGGGAGCATCATCTTCAGAAGAACAAGCAAATAGAATGAAGGCATCCTCAAAGGATGCCCAGTCCACAGAGGCCAATGGCTGGGGAATTTCTGGCCCAGCCATGAGAAATAAAATCTCAATGCTAGGAGAAACTGTTCCTGCTGTACACGAGCTCTTCCAGAGCCACGCTGGCTGGTTTCGGAGGTGGAGCAGGCAGATGCTACTCTGAAGCAGAGCTGGGGAACAGCACAGGGCAGGCAGGGTGGGAGAGCCTCTCCCAGCATCAGATCTGGTCACAGCTCAGCAGCGAGCCAGACCCTGCCGCTCCCTCCTCCTCCTCCTCCTCTCCTTCCCTTTCCTTTCGACTGGCCCCATCCCCGCATTTCTGGAGCGGCAAGAGTCAGCTCTGCCGATGCTGCTGAAGGGCCCTGAGCCAACTCCAGCTATAACCTCAGAATAAAAACATCAGCTCTGAAACACAGCAACGGGAAAAACAGACAGGCGGCCACGTGTGCGCACATGAGGACTCATGTGATCAGGAGAGCTCCCACTTTAGCAGTGAGGTTTGCAGTCATGAGCAATTTGGACTCTGATTCTGGGGAAGAGGGACCCTGGATTTGGTTAGGATGGACTCACAGTGAGTGGGAAGGATGGTGTTTCCTTCCAGCCCCTGTGAGCACAAACCCAGGACCTGCTGCTCCTATTCCAGTTTGCCCTCGAGCCCACACCACCATCCAGGCCAGTGAGAGCGCTGCTGTGACAGGCAGGTGAGGATGTTCAGAGCAGGGCTGTGTCAGGCCAGGCTGCGGGTGCCCCCCAGCACCTCCTGGGAAGAAAAGACTGGGTTGGGAGCAGCAGCGTGGAGGCGATGGAGCCGGGTCACACCAGTGACAAGACGACAGAAAACGTCGTCGGGTCAGCAGCTATTTTTATCTGCAAGGACCAACACTTAATACTCTCCTATCTCCCACAAAATGTCACTTGAGCTCTGGCAGAAAGTTTACACCGCTCGCAGACAAGGGCTGAAACCCGAGCACGTAATCCCTGCTCCAGTCAGAAGTTTTAGTGGGATTCGCAGCGTCTGGACAGGGGAAGCTGAGAAAAAAAAAATCCCTTTCCCCTGAGAAATGATGGCCTGTGGCAGAGGAGAAACGGGAAAGGCAGGTCCCCTCCTGGCACCATGTCCCTCTGAAGAGCCACCCACCACATCTGCAAGGCACAAGGCACTTTGTGAGCCCTGGAGCTACACTGTGGCCTCCTCACCAATTCAACCAGATTTTAGCTACCCTTAGAGGGTCTTCAGCAGAGGGAGAAATGGAGAAAGCAAGGCATTCAACACCCTGCTCACTAAATGCCACAGTCCCCAGGGAGATGAAGGGCCAGGAGGAGAAGAGTGAGTTGGGCAGAACCCACAGGGGGATTTTGCAGAAGGTCGGGGGCAGGACACCTCCTCAAGATATCACTGCCACTCTTCCTGGTGAGTCCCCTCTCTCCACCAAGCAGCTCTAATTACTTCAAACACTTCCCCCACTCCTCTCCCACCTCCTTCCCCTCTCATACCGAAGCCCAGACCCAGATATGCCTGAGGTGTGAGGAAAAGAGGCTTTCCTCACTTAATAAAGCCAAGGTAGAGAAACGCCGTTATTAACAGCAGCCTGGCTCCCCCTCCCTGCCCACGGCAGGAATATTGCACCGGTGATCCCACGGGAGCACCCGGGCGCTGCCCTGACAGCAGATGCAATAACACATCCCTGGAGCTGCCCTTTCATATTGCAGTGAGTGTAAACGCCAGGAGGGTCCACTCCCAGGTCCCCCCTTACATCACAAGCAGTGTTTAGCAGTAGGGATGGATGGATATCTCCTCCCTGGTCAGGCGTGGCATAGCTGGGATTTGGGACAGCATCCTCCAGAGGGCTCTGTCCAGGAGGGCAGAAGAACGGGGAGCAAAGAGCTCCAGGCAGGGACTGCAGCAGGATAAAACATGTTGTGGCACAGATGTGTCCAGCATGCTCAGAAAATGAGGGTACTGTGCTAAGGGTTTCCACAGAAACTCACAGGAGGCGAATTTCAGAAGGGATAAAAGGCACAAGCTCATGTGTGCCTTGGAGCTGCCCCTCAGCTGCCCCCAGGAGGTTTTTTTCACATCACAGTTGTTTTTGTTTTTTTTTTTTTTTTTTTGTTTGTTTGTTTGTTTTTTTTTGTTGTGTTTTTTTGTTGTTGGTTTTTTTTTTTTTTTTAGATTAAAAAGACTGGACAAAGCAGACAGGATGGAGATACAGGCAAGGAGAGGAGCCAGCAGAGGACAGGGCTGGGCAAGCCCCGGTGGGCTCCACAGCCCCCCGGAATGCTGTGGGAAGAAAAGGGACGGCCGTGGCTTCCCAGCAGGACGCACAGCAACTCGGCACAAGCACATAATAGATAGTGACAAGGAAAATCAGCTCCACTAGCCCAAGAAATCTTCTCTTACAGCAAGGAGTGGAGTAAAAACCTCAGGGAATATCCTGGAGAGGCAAAACTCACATTCCTGAGATGGCCAAGAAGTGATCACATCTATCCCCCTCCATCTCCCATTTCTAAGAGCCATTTCTGAAGCATCACCGGCCAAGAAACTTTGGTTCATTGGATGTGGTTAAAGAGAAAAACGCACACAAAAAACCTTATAGCTGAAACTTAAATGGTCTCCAAAAACATCCTGCATATTTTTAAGGACACTAAGGAAATTCACTTTTTTTTTCCCCCCCGTTTTTTGGACTTAAAAAAATGCCTCGAGGGAAAAAGTTATTTAGAACTACTTAGGAAACACAAAGGATAAAAAGCCTGTAATTATTTCTCTGCCAAGGGCTTGTCAGTTTGAAAATCCCCGCTCTTGAACCACTAATCCTTATGGAAAAAAAAATGCAGCGCCGGCAAGATGCGTCGTTGGTTGACTTTTGCTGCACTTTTCCAGCACAAAGACGCTAAAGGGAAAGGCACAGATTTGGGTGTCATTTCATTAGCACCTTTCACCCACAATGTGCCTGAGACATGTCCTTGGCTGACTAGGGAGAGCTGCAAAGCACCACCCCAAGGCTGCTCTGCCTGGGAATGGTGCTCTGCAGCCATCGGGGAGGGAAGGACCAAGGCTGACACTTGGAGGCAGAAGTGCCAAAACAGGCAAAAATAAATCAGTTCAAGGTGGGGGTATACTTACTTTAAAAGCCAAGGATCCAGGGAGTTCCTAGGATTTTTTTTGTTATGTGGTTGGAAATAGCATAAAGACATTACTGGCAGAGAAACAGCACTTCCTCTGGAGAATGGGGATGGGCCATCCCAGCAGAGCTGGGTGGATTTGGGCCTCTGGTTTAGCAGCCAGATTCATCACTTCACGTCCTCCTGCCTGGATAAGGATGGGTGGTATCAGTGCCTCTGAACCTGGTTGGTCACGGAGAAACAATGCCATGGAGCTGATTGTGTCCCACCCCAGCAACCCTCCCCAGCCTGGAGCATCTCTGACAGGCACTGACAGAAGGGAGTTCCACCAGACAGAGTGGGTGAGCCACTGGGATGCTGCTGCACCCCAGCACCCATCCAGCAGCACGGCCTGGGCTTGGAGGTGCAGAGCAGAAGGCATCTGGTATAGCAGGGGCCTGAAAAGTTTGTCCCTGTCATGGGCAGCCCTCCCCCTGCCAAGCATAAATATCTCTCCTGGAACTACATTCCCCGTGCAGGGCCCTTCACCCATCCCTGATGTCTTCTTTCATTACTTTCTCCTAATCCATCTCCATAACAGCACCTCCCATCAACGTGGGTTTTAATGTCCTTGAGGTAATGCATGCAGGAAGCCTCTCCTCCCTTCTGGTTAACCCTCCTTCCTGGGGCCAGAGCTGAAACAAGCTGGGACTCAAGAGCCCAGCCTACAAGACTTCAAGCTTCATTAAACTTTTAAGTCAGTCCACTGAGGTTGCTCTCTCAGCCTTTCGTAATTATGGATGCAGAAGGAAGGAGCAGCATTCACCTGAGCAGGCATCAAGGAGATTCAAACACTTAATGGCTTTCCTAACCAAGCTCCCACATCCACATCACTGTTTGAAAGGATCTGCTCGATATCACTCCTGTGAGCACCCTCTGTGAGCAGAGATGGTGAGAATATTTATAATTCATTATTTCGGCTCCCCACCACCAACCCAGCTGGCCACACATTTGGCACAAGTGAAACTCAAGACACACAAGCCTGGGCTGCCCCACCACTCCAGACTCCACAGGTATCCAACCCAAGAGGATAGCTGGGCTCATGGATGCTGTTCAGGTGAGAAACATCTTGCTCTGCCTGCAGCCAAGACCTGGAGTTCAACATCTCCACTGGAAAATTCAGGCCTTTGCTTGGCTGAATCCTGTGCTCCAGAGGAGTCTCTTCCTCCCCTTCAGCCCTTCCAGGAGCCTACAGAAAGTGGTCTGTAAGTGGAGAGGAGACACTCAGGCCCTTCTCAACACCCAGTGCAGGGCTGGGGTCCTGCACACCTGACATACACACAGCACAGCTGCCGCTCCCTCCTCTCGTGTTGACTGGATGGTCTTCTCCAAGACCAGAAACCGAAAAGATGCCCCAGAAGTATGTTGCAAGGCAGTTCCAAACTGGCATCAACACAGAAGTCATTGGGCAAGGGTTTTGGGTTTGTGCCTTGACAAATACCTACCTCCACTATCAGCACCCATGAAATTATTCATCAAAATCACCCCCATGGAGGCAACTGCAAGCACGTGCCATTTCCCTCCTCTTGTTTAGATAAATCACTGCAGAGGTTAGCGACTTTTTGCATAGCTAAGAAATAGTTTTCCAGGAATAAAGACTTAGCAGGGCCAACAAATGTCAAGCAGAAATTTTGACAATAAAAGCATCCCTATGATTTTAAAATGGCAGAGGTTGGAGGCAAGAAACGACAACACTGACTCTTTCAAACAAAAAAAAGCTGCAGCAGCTGAGAACTGCCTTCAGGTCCTTTAAGCTATTTCTCTCTCCTTTCCAAGCTTTTCATGCCAAAAGCTTCCCTGAGCTTTCAACAGCAAAGAGAAAATTCCCACCTTGGGCGATGCTATACAGTGAAAAATCAACTTAAAACATGGCCCCACTAGCCTCAGGCAGGGAAGAAGTCGTCCTCAGTACACACAGACTCCAGGTTCACCCAAGGAGCTCTGAAACACAAAATCAGAGGAGAGGAAGCACCTCCCAAAGAGATCAATCACATCCAAACAGTGATTCTCGGCGAACGGTTCTTGCCTCTTGTTGTGTTTTTAAGACCCCGCTTTGCTCCCTTGCAGGTCAGAGAACCTTGCCCAGGGGGATTTTAGGGGCTCTCCACCCCACTGAGATGGTCGGTTGTCATTCCAGAGGAACAGACGTACCGGGGAGAGAGATTTTGCACGGTGCCGGCGGGGGCGGAGGACAATGGGCTGAGCAGCGATGGTCCCGTGAAAAGGGATTTGTTCCGCTGTCAAGGACAGCATTAGGAAATGAAGCCCACGAGGAAAGAAGAGGGGTAGGGAGCGGCAAGAGACAATGTATGGACAACAGTGACAGGGAGACAGCTGGGAAGGATCAATGCTGAGCCCTGATGGGCTTGCAAAGCACAAGTACTGGCTGAGGAAGCCCCGTCCAGCACCCTCTGCCCTTCCAGGCGTTTGCCCCAAGGAAGACAGGATGCCTCCATGCAGGGTGAACAGTAACCCTCGGACAAGGATAAGCATCCCTGCCTCCTGGGATGTGCTGGGATACAGAGGAGAGCAGTTCTCTTACTGATTTGCACCTTCTCCTATCGATCCGTACCTGAACCATGCCGATTGATGCCCGGGAGAAGCTGGTATCCCTGCAACACAAGCTCTCAATCACCTTCGGTCAAAGGTAGCCCAAGGTGGAAAACACAAAGGCAAGCACGACGTAAAAATCAGGCATATCCGGAGGGAGACTGAGAATTCATATCCAGCATTCAAACTTGCCCAGCAAGATGCTCAAAACTGTTATGATGATGATGAAAAAAGCCCTTTTTAGCTAGATTCATATTTCCAGCTCCATTTCAGGGGTGAAGGAGCCAAGTCTCAGCATTTTCTCCCACATTCAACCACGGCCCACGGTACCCAGACCAGGCACCAGCATAGGAGACCTGAACCCCAAACAGGATCATATTCATGGGCATAGGAAATACTCTACTGAAAACAGGTAAGGGCATGCAAGTATAGAGTGCAATAGGAGAAAATAAATTGTTTGCATTGAATACAACATGATTTCCCCCCTGTATTAAGAAACACACATCGTCCTCCTGAAAACTCCAAGCTTTGTGGGATAAACCCCTATTTTCAGGTATCCAGTCTACAAAACATGTAGGATCCTGAAGGATCCCTGACAGGCTGAAGAAATTGGCCTTTTTTTACCAAGACCCCAACAAGACAGATAAGCAAGAAGACAGAGCCACCTGATACAAAACACCCAAAATAAATGGAGCAGGGTACCACCAGCCCAACACTGTGTCCCTGCTGCTCACACAGCCCCGGCATAGCACCATGCAGTCTCTCCCCCGCCTTTTGCAAAAGCTTCGGCCTCTGGCTGTCCGTAAATATTTGGGGTAGGAAGCCACGGATTACAGAACCCCTCTCCTGGGCAACCAAGGTTTCATGGTCTTAAAAAAAAACACCACAAAAACAAACACCAAACCTCAAACAGAGCTGCAATGGGATGCCTGCCGGTTTCACAGAGACACGCAAGACAACCCAGGAGCATCCTTTGCCCCTGAGGAGCAAGGAGAAGATAACCAGAGACCAGCTGCCTTCTTTCTGCCTAGGCAGTATTCCTTCCAAGTTAAAAGTGTCGAGGAGCAAAGCTGAAGTCCCAGGCCAGCATCACAGTGGCCACAGGCTGGCACACATCTGCTCAGGGTTTGCTGTTTCAGGGAGCGCCACTAGAACCCCTCACCTCTCCCCTTCTGAAATCTCAACCAAATATACAGGAATTCAAATTTCTCATAACAACACATTAATGAAAAAAAGAAAAAAAAAAAAAAAGGTTGATCAACACCAGGATTTCACCCTAGTAAAATCCGAATTATTTTCTCCTTGCTTTAAATATATTCTTCACTCCTGTTACGGAGGAGGTGCTCGATTAAACTGAAGGCAGAGGCACAATCCTCCAGCCCAGGCCCCTTCTCCCCGCTTCACATTTGCATCTGTAGAGGGCACGAGCCAGAGATAAAACAGAGCACAAAGGGACAAAGAGCACCTTGCAAAGAAAAACACGCAGGACACTTCTCTCATTCCCACCTCCCTCCATCTCGGCAGAAGCCTCTTCTTCTGCAGACATCCTCCAGCACTGAGGTGTGCAGAGTATCCCCCTGGCTGCACATCACAGGATTCACCAGAAGTGGGATACTGTGAATCCAGACCCAAATCTGATCCAAACCATTGGGGTTTCCCCCTCCTCAGCCAGAAGTAGGACTTGCACCTTTGTGAGCAGTAGAGACCAACTCTCACCCTGTAAAGTCCCATTTTACCCGCTCCAAGGCAGAGGGTGCTTTGGGGTCCCCCCACCCACAGCTGGGGTAAGTGTGCAGGATCAGAATCAGAAACCATAGGTTTGGGCATGCTGAGGCCACCTCACTGCTGCCAGTGGGGATGGGGGCAGCCAGTGGAGATCGGGCTCCCTGTCAGCACACGCAGCCACCGGCAAATCCTGCCCGCACGCTGAGCGGCCTTCAGCACAGCTCACACCCTAGACCACCATCTCCTCGGAAATCAGCTGGGGGTGACCTCACCACCGGATTCTGAGCCTGCTGGAAAGCTCCCCGAGGAAGCACAGAGCAAGAAACCAAACTGTAGGCTCTCTGAAATCCCCGGCTCAGCAAATCCCTGCCTGTGCCTGGTGGCTGCGAGCAGGTGAAGAACCGGCGAGGCGAGGGCTGGCGAGCTGGGGCAGGAGAGGACCCCAGCTGTCTCTCCAGCTGGTGGAGACAAAATTCTCATCAAAATGAAACAAACCCTTCTTTCTTCCCCAGTCGATTTCTTTTTGGTGCCTTCCTCAAGACTGCAAAAATCTGAAGTTCCCTCAGCTCTAAGTGCCCTGTCAGCACTCTATCTTTCCCTATGGGGTTGGGAAAGAAATAAAAAAGGAAAAAGGGGGGGGAAAACCCCAGAGTAGGTCCAAAATAAGATGACAGAAACCATGAAGAGTCCAAAGGATGCTCAGGGTGTGGCTCTGATGACACTGACCTGCAGTGTCCAGGGTCGCACTGCCAACAAGCAGGAGAAAGGGTGACCCCAAAGCCACCCCTGTCCCCACCACAGAGGGACAGATGACAAGTATATTCAACTCCCTCACCACTGACCTGCTGAACATCACTCCTTTCTAGGCCTTTCTATGAAACATTAATTGCAAGACACAAATCTAATTAAGGGCAAAGAAAAGGGGCAAGATTCCAAATCACTTCTCCATTCCCTCTGGAAAGGGGGAGCCCCGTGAGCAGAAGGCCAGGGGTCGACGGAGAGAGGCAAGGCGTATTTTGCTTGCCTGTGGATCCCACAGTGGCCTCAGTAATGCCACTCTCATCACTGCATCCCACTGCTTTCCTCCTTTTCCACCCCCCACTGGCACAACAAGGCAACTTAAAAAACAAAGGACCGGCACCTGTCCCAGCCTTGGCTGTACCAACCATGGTGGGGGCGAGGTCAGATTCAGCTGCCCCACAATCACACTCATCCCAGCCCCCGAAGAGTCAGTACATTTCCTCCAGGAGCTGTGGGTGAGGACAGAGAGGTGCTTGCTACAGGATATGAAGTGCTATGTGGGGATGAAGAGCAGGCAAGAGGGAAGGAAAGCACTAGAAAAAATGACTGAGGAATGGGAAAAGAAAGATCAGCAAGAGGAACATTGTGCCACAGAGCTGGTATGTGCACTGCTACCCCATCAAGACCAGCCTGACTGTTCCCAGCACCTGGCCAGCTGAAGAAACCCAAGTTAGTATCATCCTCTCCACAGGCTGCCCTACAAGAAGGGAAAAGGACCCACTGTTGCAGTCTAGCTGGGCTGACAAGTGGCTCTCTGGAGGGACAGTTCTCTCCCATCAGTCACAAAAAGCACAGAAGTCCCACTTCTCCAGGCAAGCTAAGGCAAAGGGCTGTGAATCACCAGGACAAACCCACCAGACCATAGCAACTCTCCAGCTGGTGGGACCAGGCTGTGCTAAAGTGTCCAGCATCACCTTCTTCGTTCAATCCGTTTGGGATTATCCCCTTTCAGCCCTTCCAGGCTGGGGAAGCAGCGCCAAGGTTTGCAGCTAATTGCGCAATTACATTCATTACCCACGTTAAGCAAGATAAACAGCCACCATGCTCCAAACCTCTTCCCCCTCTCTCCTCTACAGCAGCAGCTGCCAGAGAAGCCTCCAGTGGGTGAGAGGAGCCTGCGCTGCCCTGAGCCGGAAGAACCATCCGTGGCCTGGCAGGACCACACTGCCAGGGATTCAGGATCATCCCCCATATGAAGATCCTGAGTATGATTTTAAAACCCAACACCAATGGGTTTCTCTGCACGCGTGTTCTTTTGTGTGCACGTTCGGAGGGTGGAAGGATCATTTTTTTTTTTTCCCTTTGCAACCGGATGTGACTTCTCATTTTATTTCACAAAGGAGGAGGTGGAGGCACCCACGCAACCCCATGACTCGGGGACCAGGGGATTTCGGAGCCAAGTAAGGGGAGCTTTGCGATGACGGCGCAGAATCTGGCAACAGCACAGAGCCATCAAGCCGTGCGAAGACAGGGCGAGCATCACACAACTGCCTCCCTCGGCCGGGGAGCCCAGCATGGTGGTGGCGGCTCAGGGGCTGCAGCCGCCCCTCCACTGCCGGCGCCCACATGCCAGGCCTGCTCCGAGATGTGCTGGCCATCTGCTCCTGCCAGCCGGGGCTGGGGCCGGGGCTCTGCGCCGTGGCTGGGGACGTGCCAAGCCGTCCCGCCGTCGCCACGCTCCCCAGCTGCGCCCCCCGTCACGACCGCACCGCTGTCAGCGCTCCCGGCCCCAGAACCGGCCGGCGGGGTTTCCGCACACCACCGGCATCACCTGCAGTGGCGATGCCCCTGTGGCTCCAGGTCCTCCCCATGGCTCTGGCTCTGTCTGGCCCATGCAAAACCCCTGTGAAACACCTCTAGGCAGGCAGGGCTCAGCCATTCCTGTCCCCACGCAGATTTTCAGCTCCTGGAGCAGTCACCACTCTTCCTGTTGCTTCCAGCACTCCTCCCCCATTTATGGCCAGGTTTAATATTGCCCCCCAAATCTGCCACCACAAAGGCCCATTCCCCTGACCACCATCACAGGGGCCCCACGGCCGGGCCGTGTCCCTGGGGCCACTTTGCAGTCAGGGAGCCGGCCAGGGCGAAGCCTGAACCTTGTCATAGTTGAGAGTTATCAGGTTTGGACAAGCGCCGGGGGCTGCCGCGGGACTCGGGATGTTCTGTAACGAACGTCCTCTGCCCCAAATAGACGCTGTCCCAGGGGCACAGGCTTGAGCCGTCCCTCTCCAGGAGTCCTCCCAACCAGTGCTGGGGAAACTGCTCCAGGAGTGACCCCCAACTCCCCACGTTCCCAGTCGGCATCGCTATCCGAACTGCCCGTGGGTCCTGCGCTGCAGTACCCCAAAGCAGCGCTGGCCTGGCATCCTCAATCTTTAGCTCATCCCTCTCCAAGTCCTCTCCCAAGGTCTTCCTCTTTATGACAGACGAAGAAATGTAAAACATGTGTTTTAACAAATTATCCCTCAATTTCGAGAGTCCAGCAAGTCAGATGCTCGCTTAAACCCATCTGTAACACTTTCCATGGGTGTATTTATAACTAAAGGCATAACTCTGTGGTCTCACACTCTGCCATTAACCCTCTGCAACCTTGTTACAGACTAAGCACAAACAGAGAGTAAAGAAATGTGTTGGAAAATACTGCACCTCCTCATCTCGGGCAAAACACCCCAACAGTCACATCTGAAAGAGAAATCTCTTCTTTCCAATTGAAAAAAAAAAAAGAAAAAAAAAGAAAAGAAAAGAAAAAACACAACACAACCCCAAAACACCAACACCACAACAGTGGTAGGTTGGATCCTGACAGCTTCCCCAACACCCCCAGCATTTCACCCACAGACACCCCAGCCCTCCCACACGGCAAGCTCTGCTGTGTCCACAGAGAGGCCTCGGGAGCCCGGCTACGCCGCTGCCGCAGGGACCATCGGCCGCCTTTACACCACCACACTGCACAAGGAGTGTCAGTCACTTGTGGTAATTAACCAGCTACCGGCTCGAGATAATGAGCTCAGTCTGAGAGCAGCAGCTCTTGCTCTGCGTGTTTCACACTGAAACCTCCATTATCGGCATCGGCACCGCAGCCGGAGCGGGCACAGAGCTCCTGCTCCCGGGAAAATGCTCAGGCCTAAGACAGGACAGGCAGTTCGGGCAAAGAAAGAATGATTTTTGTTAAATACAGAGTAATATGTAAGGCTCGGCAAAGCCCAAACAGCTCTTTGGGACTCTGCTCCGCATCCTTGCTGTCACCAGGTAAGGAGTCAGAGCATCAGCACAGCAGAGAACGCTGACAGGGGGATGGAAAAAAAGGGACACAGATCTGCAACCCCATGCCAAAATAATGAAATAAAAATAAATTCAAGGGGACAATAACATGATAGCAAGGGGCAGGCGGGTGCAGGTGGGGGACAGGCCAGCAGCAGTTCAGGGCTAAAACCACCACACCTCAGGGAAACCGCCCGTCAGAGAGCCTGCTCCCCAGCTCAAGGAAAAGTCACCCACCTAAACACAACTTGGAAATAACCAGGATAAATGGTGCTACCACTGGAGCCCAGGAATAATTTGAGACTTTTTTTTTTTCCTGCAATCATCTTTGTCCACCCCAACAGTGAGATGGGCACAGCAAGAAGCCAACTGCAGCACTGATTTCTTTCATGGCCAAGAGACATCAAGATGAGCATTTCAGGTTGGAGCCACTTCCAGAGCTTGGAAGCTGCGGTCAAGATTAAAATCCACACATGCTCCAAGCTGGAAAGGCATTTCTGGGTAATGTTCACCCCAATTCCCCCTCAATGCTCCAAACAGAAACACCAATAAAGCAGAAAACAAGAATTAAATTGTGTTGGAAATGTATGGAAACCAGTAGCCAAATTTCTACGAACAAACGAGCAGCATGCCCAATTCCAACAGATTTTTGCCTACAAAAAAACCCACCCCGTAACACAGCTCTGTCCTTCCCACTCTGGCGGCAGTTAATTCTTCCGCTCTTTCGTAAACATTTGAAAACAAGGTCACGCGCACAAATTCTGCTTTCAATTTTCCTTGTATCCATAGTGATTAAACTCAGACCCACAATACGGGACTTAAAGGAGGAAAAAAAAACATTTAAAAAAAAAAAAATAAAAAAATTTAAAAAGGCCTGGAGCCAGGCTAGCCCCCCGGCACACTCGCCAACCCGCTGAAGGCCAGGGACGAGAGCGTTGCCGACGACTGCTTTTTCGTGTAACACTGACATGGGAATTAAATCCTCCAGGCTCCGGCAGCCCTGCTATCACCATAGTGAGGGATCCAGCCCCCCACCTACAACCTCCTCAAGAAGTGACCAGCTCGGAGGCAACAAAAATGTAATGGCTTCAAAACCCAGCCAGGGAGTGGGGTCCAGAAAGGACGGCAAGAGCGGGATGAGCAGGAAAAAACGAAAGCAGCTGCAGCAGAGGAAAGACTCAGCAGCCTTCTCCCCATTCCCACTGGAATGGTTTTCTTTAAAAAAAGGAAAAATAAATTTTCTCACTCTCTTTCCCCCCAGTTCCACACTTGTCAAAGGGGGAGTGTTGGGGCTGGAAGCTTTAACCACCTACATCCAAATTTCCTCTCCGTCATAGACCCCGGCACAGGGAAAGGCCCTGTGTGAAAGTCAACATTCCGAATTCAGCGGGGCCTTCCTTGGTCCCTCCCGAGTGCCTCAGTTTCCCCATCCAATCTGGGGGGAACAATAGCATTTCCCTGCCTGTAAGGATATTAGGAAAATAGCCTTGTCCAGCACTA
Source organism: Empidonax traillii (assembly GCF_003031625.1). Taxonomy (NCBI): domain Eukaryota; kingdom Metazoa; phylum Chordata; class Aves; order Passeriformes; family Tyrannidae; genus Empidonax; species Empidonax traillii. The sequence continues at coordinate 733,356 of NW_020955667.1, read as the reverse complement.
AGTCAGGGAGAAAACAACATTCCTCCTCTAGACACTCAGAAGGAAAATAAAGCCAGAGGAGATAGGAAAACACTTGGCCCCATCCCTGAGCAGACCTGGGGTTTCCATGGCTCACAGGCTCCTGACAAAACATTCCTCAACTCCCAAGGCACAATCCGACCTCAACAAAACACCTCAAAAGAGAGAACCAGGGTGCACCGAAACTGTGGGGGAGAAGCACAACTCGCCGTGCAGCACAGTAAGGGCTGACACCTCTTGGGACACACAGGGCAGGGGAAGTGGGGAGCAGCGAGGGGACACCAGTCTTCCCACCCTGTCAGCAGGGCACTGGGAGCAGAGAAACGGGGGCTCTCCAGGGGCGGAGGGACACTTACTTCTCGTAGTCCAGCTTGCAGTAGAGCTTCTTGTCCCGGTAGAAGCAGGTGGTCTGCAGGGGCTCCTTGCAGGACGCGCACTGGACACACTGCTCGTGCCACAGGCTGTCGTTCAGGCGTAGCAAGAACCGGTCCGAAATCACTCGCTGACACCCTTCACAGACCGACTTGGGGGTCGCGGCTCTACCTGCGAGGAAGTACCCGGGGGTTGGGATGGGTGGAAGGAAAGGCAAGCCGGGGAAACGGGCTGGGTGAGGGACGGATGGGGGGGTCCTGCGGCTTTCGCTTCCCCCGCCCAGGCTGGTCGGTCGCGGGGGGACGGGGGAGTGTGGGTAGCTGCTGCGGGATCCACGGGGGACCTGTGCCTTAGGGCAGCTCCGAGGGGGGCACGCCGCCCCCAATTTCGTTCCTTTTGGAAAGGCGGCAGCGTCGCCGCAGCTCAGAGAGACGGCGGTTGTTTGAAGCCGATATTAAAACGAAGATAAAAAGAAAAAGTAAATTATTGACTGTTAGATACGAAGGAGAGACCCTCGATACATGGGGGTTAGGGGGGCACACAATTTAGTGCCATCGCGGAACGAACCGGGCGCAGGGAAGGCGGGCGCCGGGCGCACTCCCCGGGAGAAGGCAGCGGCGCGGCGCCGGGCAGGGCAGCGGGCAGGAACGAGCCGGTGAAAGCTGCTCTCGGGCCCCCCGGACCCCCTCGCCCATCGCTCGGGCCCGCCCGGCCGTGCCCCGCCCTGGGGGGGTCCCCGGGAAGGCAAGCGGGGTGCCCCAACTTACCCAGCAGCGAGGAGAAGGGGGCCGCGGGATCCAGGGCGCTCTGCAAACTCTCCTCCATCTTCAGCCCGTCCAGCATGGTGGGAAGACGGGCCGGGCGAGGGGCCGCGCCGCCCGCCTGTCAACACAGCCCGGACACACGGCGCTCAGCTCGGACACACGGCGCTCAGCTCGGACACCGGCCCCGCCGCCCCCGGCTGGGGCTTCCCCGCCGCGCCCGCCCGCCCGCTCCCCAGCGCCCCGCTCCCTCTTCCCTCCGAACGGGAGAACCCCCCGGGCCCCCGGCTCCGGCTGCGCAGCCGCTGTCCCGGGCGGGGTCGCAGCGTCCCCCCAGCCCCGCGGCCCCGACGTGGGGGGCGACCGGAGCCGTGCCCGCCGCGGCCGCGGCAAGGGAGGATACGGGGCTGCCGTCGGCAGGGCTCGGCCGCTTACCTGGGGCGGCCCGGGCGGTGCCTTCCTGCGGGGAGCCGGCGGGAGAGGCGTCCGCTCCTGGGGGCTCTTGCGGCGGGCCCTCCCTGCGCGGGCTGTCCCGTCCACCCCCGCCTCCCCGCCGCCGGGGCTGCCCGGGGTGCGGAGCGAGCCGCGACGCCCTGGACGGCACCGGAGCGGAGCTCACTAACCTGCGGGGAAGCACCCGTCCGACTGCTGCCAAGGCACATTTCCTGGAGCTGATACCTCCCTACCCGACCCCCACCCCCTGCCCTGCCCTGCCCTCCCCTCTCCACCCCACCCCACTCGGAATAAGTTTCCTCCCCGCTCTCCTACCTGGCGGCAGGCACCGGTCCCGCCACGCCTCGAGGGGCCGGCGGCGCTTCCCGGCTTCGGCGGGTACGGCCCAGATGCCCCGGCTCCACTTTACTCCCTGCCTTTTTTTCCTTCTTTTCCTTAAAAGCCAAAAAGACGAAAAAACCAAAAAATAAATGGTAGAGGGTGGTGCCCCACCACAGCGTCTCTCCTGCTAATGAAACCGGCTGGAATTAACTCCCCCTTCCAGGAGAAGCCCAGGCCGGGAGTTTTTGGTGAAAGCCGGTCCCCTGCCCGGGGCGGTCTCCGGTGAGGATGCGCTCCCCCGCGCCACTCATCGCCCCAGGCGCCCCGCTCCCGCTGCTCTGGAGTGTTTAAGGAAAAGGAGTGCTGGGAGGAGGGAAAAAAATAACAAAAAGAAACCCAAAGTCGGAGAGCTGCCCCGCAGGGCTCGTCGCCGGTGATCGCTGGCGCCGAGCAGGGCTCGGTCCGCTCCGGGCGCCGGTACCGCGGAGGAGGCGGCCCCGGGGAAGCGGCGCTCCGGCTCCGCCAAACCGCATCAGTTTCGGGGAGGGGAAACCCGCGGAGGGAAGGTCCCGCCCGGACGGGGAAGCTGGAAATTGGAGCCCTCCCGCAGTCCCGGCGCTTTCCCGTCCTGCCCGGCTCTCCCCTTCTTTCCTGCCTGGGGGAATTCGCTGTTTTTCGGGGAGTTTCACGGCCCCGCAGGCCGGTGCCGCCCGCTGCGGGGCTGGAGCCGCGTACCTGCCGCTGCCAGAGCAGCCTGGGCAGGGGGCCGCGACTTCCCCGGCACGTAGGACGGCTGGATCCCCCGTCTCCGGCTGGAGAGCGAGGACACGACTGCAGAGCTCCGAGGGACCTGCTATAGGATAATGGAGGATGGGAGGTTTTTAGGGGCCTTACCTCCTGTGTTTCCCGGTAACCTTGGTACCGGCGGCAGGAGCACTCCCAGCCCCTCCGTGGGGCATCGTCATCACCAAGTGTTCCCTGCACACAGATGATGTGGGTGATGCTGGGACCAAGGTCATGTCGTTTGGGAATTTGTAGGAAGGAGAGAGGCCACAAGTTAACACAGGTACCTCACCACCCTGCCAAATCCCATGGGAGATGGAAACAGTCTTGGGACAGCCCTATTGTATCCCAATATAACTACACTGGGAGCTCAGGCATTGGAAGCATTGATACCATCACACACAGCTCATCGTGAAACAGCTCTGACCCCTCACAAGCAGGAAGGCTGAGCTGCAGCTGGGAGGCACTGGGCTCTGATGCCTCCCATCTTTGGCTCTCTGGAAGGTCTCCGAGCAGCTCCAGCCAAGTTTCTGGGTAGCCAGATCCATCAGAGCTACTTTGCCAAGATATCAGCCCAGCAAGGACTGCAGCATGACCAGGAGCTCCAAGCACTGCATCGTGCTCATCCTGCTTCTGCAAACCAGCTGTGCAGGGCAGTAGATTTTCCTTACACAGCCAGGGGAGGTCAGCCCTGTGGGGTGGGAATAGTATCCATGAGCACTGCTAACAACTGTGTCCCTGTGCAGGACACCTTGCTTATATACTCATACCACCCACCCAATTTCCTCTGATCAGAGATGCAGGAGCAGCAAGGAGGCAAGTCGTTCCTTCCTAGATGTTGCCACCCCGTGGTGTGTTCCTCCTCCATGCGAGGATGGGTCTGCAGACTGCCTTACCTTGGAGCTCGCCTGCACAATTCCCAGCTCAGTCTGTGAAGGATCGATCAGGTTTGATGGCTGAGCCAGGTGTGTTACACCGAGGAGGCTGCAGCAGAGTGTTGCTGCTCATGATTTACACATCCACCAGTTTCCACACAGGTCAGAGGTACTGGAGCCCTCCTGGCCTGGTGCAAAGGATGGTCACCAGGTGAACCAGTAAAACATGCAACAAAACACGCCTTCACTGCGGCCAATTGGATTTACAAAAGATGAGAGAGTATTTTTAGGCAGCTCACTGCAGCCCCTGAGGACCAGGGTTTCTACGATTAGTTCACCAGGGGCTGAATTAGGTGCAGCATCCCCCATCAGCAGCTGAAGGGAATTAAACCGGAGGAGAAGGAGGACTAGGCTTTCTCCTTCTAGCTGTAGGGTCTGCAGGCAGCCAGGTGTTGCAAAATCTGGGTGGTCTGGGAAAACTGCATTAAGCAGAAGCTGCCAACCAAATTAATAAGGCCACAGCACCGGTAGAGGGGCTGCACATCTTCCCCAGCCATCACCCCACTGGGGCTGCCCAGCTGTCATGTTTTGTGCTGGTCCCCACTGCTCACTGCTGGAAGGAGATCAGCAGCACTCAGCTCCCAGGGCAGGTATCCACAGTCACGGCAACTGACACGGCTCCAGACAGCAGCAGCCAGATCCCTCCTCCAACATCACCTTAACTCTGCCCACTGAAGCAGATGCAGAACCACGCCGGGGCAGGGAGGGGCTGAACCCAGAAGCAGGCACACAGAAGACCAAGGAGGACGGTGGCTCCGAGCCACCTCCCCTAGGACAGGAGTCAGTGGGCCAGCTAGCCAGCATCTTGCAGGTGCCTTTAACGCCTGAAGCCAGCTTGACCCAGAAGACAAACACCTGCCCAGCACCAGAGATATCCCTCTACACCACTCATCCCTGAAAGGACCACACCTCCCTTTCCTTCTGCCATCCTCACAGCCCTTTATAGGTATCAGCTGCTGCACACCCAGCTGGGCTGGCCAGCCTGGCAGAGAGGCAAGCCAGAAACCAGCCCACATCCACAATGCTGTCAAATAGGTGACAAAATCCTCTCCTTTTCCCACTGAAATCCCCCGAACTAAGTATGTCTCAGGTAGAGTTTTAATTGCACTGAGAGCACAGGGAGAGAGATATGGGATAGCAGCCCCTGACCTTGCTTAGTTATAGGTTGGTCCTTGTCCACTAATGCTGATAAACACCTGGGGATTTATCAGGGCTTCTCTGTGACATGCTTTTCACCACAATGTACCTTGCCGTGGAATAAAAGCCATCATCCCCTGAAAGAGGATACACACACTGGTTCCCACTGCCATCAGCAGCTCTGGGGAGCCCCATTCTCATCAGTGTAATTCCTCCTCTTCCTCTGACTCCCCGTGCCCTCTAGTGCTCCAGGAGGTACCAAGTCAGCACAGTCTCCCCAGCCTTCCAGCTGGGTCTTTGATGGAACAGGAGGGACCCAGGAGGGATGGAGAAGGGATGAGCAGAGAAACCAGGCAGCAAAGAGAGCATCTCAGGGGAGTGGTGAAGGTGAAGGCAGTGCAGGGTCCAGTTCAGACAAGAGGTCATGGAGGAAAGTCCAGTGGTGGTGCCACTCGGTTCAGAGTCTCAACCTCAGTGTCTGAAAGTCATGTCAGGTCTATAGGACTTGCCCTTGAATCCATAAAATCAGCAAGGAGCTCAGAGCTGAACTGAACACAAACCAGCTCAAACTTTTATAGCTTGGAATTTATTTTTTTATTCCCAGTCCAAAAGTGCTGTTGTTGGACCTAAGCAGAAACTGAAGCAGCCACTACAGAACCCAAAACAGGGCAGGAAAACACACCACCTTGATTTCTGGGTGAGAAACAAATCCAGCTTAACACAAACAATGGAGTTGAAGGGTGTTTCATTTCCCAAGGTCCTCATCATAAGTGGCTAAACCCACTACTTGTTGAAGCCCCTTCCACAGAGCACTGCAGAGTGAGCAGCTCAGAATTAATAAATACTTTGACATGTTTGGTCTGTGCACCAAACCAAAGCTTGTCCGTGGTGGTGGGGACCTGCTGCTAACTCAGGAAACTCATGAGATGTAGGAAATGGTAGGAAAGAGAATACAGCCTTGCACCAGTCATTCCCAGAGCAAGGAAAAAAAATGTCCAAGCTTAATCTGAGGCTTTGAGAGGTTTCATGGGGTAACCAATGACTGGCTTTTCAGACAAAGTCGTGGCAAGACCCAGCAACTGGAATCTGACAAGAGCACAATTTGGAGGAGATAAGAGGAGCCAGGTTTCAGTAGGAAGGGCAGGTACCTGAGCCCTGTTACACTTTCCTCATTACAGCTGAACAGTGGCTGATGCCTGGATTTTGAAGGCACCATCATGGCATAGGTCTGCAAGGAAAAACAATCGCATTAGAAGGGACCTAAACTTTTCTTGATTTTTTGAGTTGTTCAGTGCTATTTTTTAATCATTTGTGCAGCTGTAACTCCACACAAGCTGGAACTGAACATACATGCGAGGAGGGAAGTTTTCCTTGGCTTATTCCATTATGGTGATTTCTACTATTTTACGAAAATCAGTTTTTTGCAGGGCTGCAGATTGAGTAAGCTCCAGCCATGCCAAGCTGCTGTTCTTCTGCAGCAACTCACCCTGAAGGAAAAGTACAACAGTGAGTTTCTGCTAACTGCTCTGGGATGTGTTGCTCAGGGTGCCCACAGAGACTCACCCCTCTGCATTGCAAGGCTTGGGGAAGTGCAGCTCTTGGGCAGCACTTTGACACCACTGTACAGAGGCCCACCCATGAATGAGGAATTGATGGTTAGGACCAAATCCAGGAGATGACATCAAACCTCAGGTTCCCAATGACTGCAGATGGAGCTCAGTTGTTTGATGACTCGTTTCCTCTGCACAGGACGCTTGTGTGCCAGTGACACTTGCGGATGAGCAAGTGGTCTCTTATTCACAGAAGCCACTCTCTGGCTCATGGTCTCTGCCCTGCCAGACAAGGGTGGGGGAACATGTGGTGGGGTGTGTTAAGCAAATGATCAGGCCTACAATTTTTTTTAAAAAAACCCACCCTAGTCAGCTGCAGAAACAGGACAAAGCCATGCTCGAACTGCAACATGGAAGCCTTGTGGCCCAGAGCCCGTTCTTCCAGAGTCTCGAGCCAGACTACTGAGAGTGAGGGTGCCAAGGAGCCCCAAATGGTCTCCTAGAGACTTCCTTCCCCAGTCTTGGTTATCATATTCCATCAATTCCAAATTCAAAAAAAGTGGCTGTTGATATTGTAGGCAGTGGACTGAGATCAGCATCAAGATATGTGAGGGGAATGGCTCATGAGGCTTAGCAAGCCCTCCTTGCACTCACTGCAGGGCCATGTGCAGTGCCATCTGGGATATGTGCTGATCCCACTACTCTGTCCAGTTTATTTTTCTCTGTTTCTCATGCACTGAGCTGTTCTGCTGACATGGAATATCAGGAGCTCTGAATCCCTCATCACAGACTCAAATTAAGCCACCAGGAGGCATCACACTACGTTAAACCTCCATCAGAGAGGGTTGAGGTTGGCTCAAATCACTAATGGATGTTTTGGCCAAATGAAGCTCCACCCTTGCAGCTCCATGTAAATGCTTGTGATCACAGCCATAGTGCTTGGGTGCTGAGAACCCTGTGAGCTCCTGAAAGAGGCAGCACTATTGGGGTGGAAGCATCCTGTCCCCTCCAGCTGGCTCACCCCAGGGCCAAAGCACACTCTGAATTACCACTGAGGCCTGCGGGGCTCCAAAATAGCACTCAGACACCACCTTAGCAAGGTATCTGCTGCAGGCACAGAGACCCTGAGGTTTTCCTCTGCATATTTCAAAAAAAAAACCCCATGAATGCCTCAGGTTTTATCTCCAGACAGTGGCATCAGCTCCTGCAGCCCTTCTAACACTAAAGTCTGCTGATGTCAATCAAACTTCCTTGATTTAAACCATCAAACCAGAGAGCAGGGAGGTCAGGAAAACCTCAGGGCTTTATAATCAGAAAAGAAACCTAACCCAGCCAGCTGGAGACCAGCTCTGAGAAGCTCACAGCAGCCCAGGCTGGAGGTGACCCTCTCACTTTGTCTCACCAGCAGTGTGGGGTGGTACCATCCCAGCACAGCCTCTGTGTAGCATCTCAAACTCTAGTAGTAGTTTTACAATGAGCAGGTTGTGTATTTGCTGTCTTTAAATACTTCCCTGTTGATGGAAAAATACCATTTCAATTCAAAATAGCCCTTTGGCCAACGCTCTTCCCTTCTTTCTAAATCCTCCCTGGATTTTTTTTCAGAGTCACCAGGAAAAGAAAAAAATTAAAGAGCTTTTGTAATTTTGGGGTTTCCTCCTTCTTTTTTTCTTTCCCCCTCCTGCTCTTTTAATCCTCTTTTTCCTTCTCACAGCGAAATACTGGAGAATGAATGATGTCCCCGTGGGGGGAGTTTTAACAAAATGTTTCATTTTCATCCCTCTTCCTTTCCCGTTGTCCCTCCTGCCTTCCCTGGAAGTTGCCCGAGTCGCCGGGCGGCAGCGCTGCAATCTGTCACGCGGGCAGACGAAGCGCGGCTGCATCTCCCCGCTCTGTCTGCTGAGAGGGTCAGGAGGGGCAGATCACTTAACACTACACCTGTTTTATGAATAATAATACAGACAGTTTCGCTGGGTTCCTGGGAGGACATTTTCCCACCAGGATAAGCTCCGCATATTGAACAAATTAATGTCTTTAACTCGTTTGACTCGGGTTAGCTCGGCTGCAACGGGAAGCTCCAGTGGTGCCATCGGAGCAGGGGAAAGGCCAGGGAGACCTTTGAAGATCGTTTGTTAGAGGGTGTTGAGCTTTCCTTCCCCACAGGTTTCAATTCTGAAACTGCGGAATTATAAATGTGGGGTTTAGGAACCTGTTTCCATTGCAAAAATATGGAAGAAAAAAAACAAAAAAGCCTGAGAACAGGATCCATGAAGCTTCAGGAAAATGTAAGTTATCCATGAGTACAAGGTTTAGGTCAAGCCAAAGTACTTCACCAGGACCAAAATGAAACACCTTGGTACTTTTGTCAGTGGCTGGATGAGCTCAGAAAACAAAACAAACAAACAAAAAAACCCCAACAACAAAAGACCATTAAAAAAACTACTTTTACAATTATTTTAAAAATCCAAATAATTCAAAAAGTTTCTTTATAATATGGTGAAATGAAACATTTTCATTAGAAGATGTAAGTTTCTCCACATCTTCCCTTAGCAGAATTAAGAAGAATCAACACCTGTCCTCTCTTGGCCAGAGGACTGTGCCCATCAGCACAAGCAGTTATATCCCAAGTGACATCCCTGCCCTGATTTGGTCTCTCAGCCCCATCCCAACTGGACCTTTGACCAGGGCACTGCTCTGCCAGCTCCAATCAGTGCCTTGCTCACATTATTTTATTTGTTTTGTTGACTTTTATTGAGAATGAAAAAATAATTTAAAGCAATTATCTGTACAGTGGGGCAAGGGGATGGTTAGCTGGGGAGAGGACCTGTGACCCACCCCTGGAGAGGCCAGGGTAGGGGTTAGAGGGGGTGATTTACAGCTGTACAAAACCACGACAATCCCACCGAGGAGGAGGGGAGGGTGAAGGACATCTCTGGAGCTCTCGCAGTCTCAGAGAAGAAGGGGAGGAAGTTGTGCAGGGACACAGGGGGCCAGGGCTGGCCAGAGAGGGGCCAGACCATCAAGTGACTTGGAGGGGTGTCTCCAGCATCTCCATGAGAAAGGTGTCAATGGGGGTGTCCCCAATCAGCTTGAAGAAGAAGAGGTGCTCCAGGCACTTCAGTCCAATGGACCGCAGCGCCGGCAGACGCAGGAGGAGTTTGGCAAACCTGTAAGATAACAGAGTCAGAGGCATGATGGAGGCACTGGCCACCCTCTCCCACCTGTTTCCAGGCCTGAGCCAGCCCAAGTTCTCCCAAAAAAATGCTTTGGGGCGTTCTCAGTCTTAGATTCTCCTGTGATTTCAAGGTAAGCGTTTGATTCCATACACGTGGAGGGAATATGCATCTTTCCAAAACAGAATAGCGCTTTTAGAACTTAAAAGGAAAAAAAAAAAATTAGATACATCCAGATCCTCCCTCCAAGACTTGAACATCTTAACATCTTGCAAGACTTACACCTCCATGGTGCCATTTAAATCTGTCTTCAAATATCCCCAGACTCCGAGAGGGAGCGCAGCCCCTCAGCAGTGCTGCTGCCAGTCATTGCCTCCCATTTGGAGGCGCAGCTGGAAGGGGGTGCAGCTGGCAGCCCGTTCCCTCTCCCCACCGCTCTCAGCGCTCTGTGGTGACAGCGAGAGCCAAAAATCGCAGAAGATGCTGCGGCCGCATCATTGACTGGCGGCGGTGGGGACAGACCCAGCTGCCTGCGCTTTGAGAACTCGGCCAGCAGAGGGTAGGATTGGATTGGAAAGCAAGAATATTCCATGTCGCCAGCACCCTCAAGGCTCGGGATTAGGGCACTGTGGCTCAGGCAGAGCTAGCACAGACACCCTGCCTCAGGCCTGCTCTTTCCAGGGTGGGTCTGGTACTGCCTGCCTTGCCCGGGGGCACTCACCGCCCTGGCTGCTCGGGGTACTTCTGCTTCGTGTAGGCTTCCAGCGTGGCATAGACCTTCTCCCTCAGTGACTCCACTTCTGAGGGGCTGGACAAACCCTTGGCATCTGGACAAGGGAGAAAATACAAGAGGGGAAGAAATCCCTGCAGAGAGGACCTTCCCACTGCCAGCAGAGTGACTGTGTGGACAGGCAGGAGAGGACTTGGGCTCTCTTTATCATGTACCCAGGGGGTAGGATAAATCCTGGTCAAGTGGAAGGTGTCCCTCTAGGGGAGGGGATTGGAATGAGAAGATTTTAATGTCCCTTCCAAGCCAAACCATTCTAGGATTCTATGAAATTTATCTGCAGTCCTGATGTCACTGTCATGGCCCTCCTGCTTGTGACTTGCCATGGCCCAGAGGGAGTGCACGTCACCTGGCACGGGCCTGGCCTCAGGCTTACCTGGGTTAAACAGGACAATGGCTCGCAGGCAGCCCAGCTCCGACTTATCCATCTGCATGTCTTTCATTTTGGACACCAGCTCTGTCAAAACCCTGCATGTGGGGGACACGGGTGGGCACACGATCAGGGAGGGGTACAGACAGCAAGGCTGGGGGCTGAACAGCATCTGGGACAGGCACTGGGAATACCCCCCAAATTCCTCTCTGTAGGAAGAGGCAGCTCTGAGGGACAGTCATGTCCCACACTGCTGTTCTACATGTGCAAGCAGCATCCAGGGACCTGAGCATCAAATTCACTCCTGTCCTCACTTTGCTCAGCGTGTGGCCTCTATGCTCTGTTTGGACTATGGAGAACAATTTGCACTCACTTGAGGAAAACCACATGGGTTTTCTCCACTTTTTACTGTGCAAAACATGGGCACTGTCCTTACATGTGCTCTTTGTGTAAGAGTGGTAAGTCAGTGTCCTGCCAGATGGGGAGCAGGCGTGGCAGGGACAGTACAGGTGCAGTTGTTACATGGCCAAGTTGGGGTTTAAGGCTTTGCCAGCAAAAGCTCTTTGTGATCAATATTAGATCTAGATACAGCTACAGCCAACTCTTGAGAGAGGAGCATTCCTCCCCCTGCACACCCAACCAGAGATCTGCTTCTGCAGCTGCAAATCCCTTCCCAATGCGCCTTCATCCCATCATTGCTTTTTCAGTCCGTGAAGCATCCCCTCTTCATTCTAAGCCACTTCTGCCCCTAATCACGCCAGTTTGCTCTAGTTCTCACTAAGGATGTTTCCCTTTCAGAGGGGAGGACAGAGCCAGCCTTGCCACCACTGCCAGGGAATGACAAACAGGCCACATACCTGTCAAAGATGGAGCCCACCCCGGCACTGTGGGCACTGCTGCGGTGCACGTGCAAGCCCGTGGCCAGGAGGATGCCGTCCTGCACCGACACGGAGCGATGGGAGAAAGAGGCAATGAGCAGCTCATTCCAGCCTGCAAGAGGAGGTGTGCAGGACACATGAGGCAGTTCAGCCAAAAATCGTGCTCCACGTGGAGCAGGAGAGCTGGTTTCTCCCTGCTGCCTTCAGATTCGCCTCACAGAGAGATGGAATCCCAGGTATCAGTTGCGCCCTTGCCAACACTGCAAGGGGTGGCAAACCCCTTGGAAGCATTTGGACAATGCTCTCAGGCACGTGGTGGGACGTGGGCCTGTGTAGGACAAGGATGATCCCTGTGGATCTCTTCCCACTCAGGATTCTCTAGGATTCTATGACCCTTACTTACCAGCAGCAGGGAAGATTCAGAAATAGGCTCAAAGGGAGGGGAAAAATAATAAAACCAGAAAAGATCTTAGGTTTTCCTTCTAAAAACCTATTCCTAGTTTTACATCATTTTGCACATTGCATGTTAACATGCCTCACTCATGGTAAGATCTGCAGTTACAAGAACTGCATCAACCAGACACATTTTTTGCTCTCCCCCAGTGCTCCATGTGTACATGAAGAGGGGAACAAGCAACAGCTCCCACTGCCCCATCGACAACTTCTGCCAACCACTCACTGTGGCTCAGGATGGGTTGCTTGGCCTGTGATGGCAGGAATGGATCAGCTCAGGATTTCACATTTGCCACCCAGCCTGGCTGGATGGCACAGAGCCCAGAGAAAGGACAGGGGTGCCAGGAATAGCCCCAGAGGCCACAGGTGGAGACCCTACCTGCCCGGAGGAGAATGACTTGGTCTTCCAGTGTCAGGTCAGAGAAGTGGGGGATTCGCTTGGCCCACTCGACGAGTGTGAAGAGCTGCTTGTCAGCTGCGTGGCAGATGTTTGTGACAGGGTCATTTGTCTAATTAAGAGCAATATCAAAAGGAAAAGAACAGAGGGAAAGAGGAGAATTTGTCAATGAAAAATCTCTGCTAATCACTATCTGTGCTGCACACTGTATCGGATTGAGTTAACGATACTCAAAGCCACAAGTAAAAGGATCAAACTGCCAATAATCTCAGCTGTGTGCTGTTGGGAGGAGGAGATATTTGTTACTACTATCCCCTCTACAGCCAGCCAAATCAGCTGGTTGCCGGACTTTTCCGTTTGCTTGCTGCTCTTTGCACAGCAAGTCCTGCATGGCAGGCTGCAGTCCCGCTCCCCAGGGCATACATAAAAGCCATCAAGCAGCCTCTGAACAGGCATGAGCAGCAGTTTTATCAAAACCAGTAAAACCACAGCAGTAAACCTGCTGTGTCCAGCTCCACTCCAATCTTGGGCAAACGGTGTCCAGGGGCATGCAACTGTGGAAACCAGCACAGGGCTCAGACTCTCCAGCATCCAGCCACTGCCCTATCTACTCACTGAAATTAAAGGGAATCGGGAAAAAATGCTCAGAAAATAATGTATAGGCTGTTTTCTAGTTGTCATTCAGAGTAGCTTCAAAAGAAAAATTGTTGGTGATTTTAAGGTGGTGTGAAGCAAAACCCCCTTGCAAAATGCGGGCTGTTCACATGGGGCTCGTCTGTGCAAATCCCACCTCAAAGTCTCTCATCTCACACTGCAAGTGATGTTAGTGCCCCTTACCGAGCTCTCTGTGGTCATGTCACTGTACGCCTCCGTCTTGGGTTCCACTGCCAGCTCAGCTTCCAGGATCCTCTCCACAGGCATGTCCTCGCTGCCGTTGCTCGTGGACTCGGCCTCATTCTCGCTCCGCTCCCTGCTCCTCTGCCTCTCCTCCTGCACAGCTGTGGGACAGAAACACGGCTCTAAATACACAGCAACACTTACCTGCTCACAGTGGGTCCCCTTTCCTCTGGCAGAAGGGATGAGAAAACCCCACAGGAGGGGGAGAACAGAAAATAAATGGATATTTCAGACGTACAACCATTAAAATGGCCGTTCCCACACCAATAACTTTGAGGTTGCTGTAGACCATTAAGCCTCCAGGTTTGACAAAGGTCAATTCACAAAGGTTGTGGTTTCCAAGGCATGAAGCTCCAGAATAGAGAGGAACTGATACCTCCAGGTGGCGGCCTGGACTCAGCTGTCACTGAGTGCTGCAGGAGGCAGGAGGGACCCAGCACTCACACACGGCTTTGCTGTGCTCCCAGCGTGCTTCAAACAGTCCCACAAAAGTCAGAGCATCCAGCAACAGGGCTAGACAGTCCCTCACCCCCAGCTGGATCCACACACACTGCTTGTTTCTCTCCTGAGTGAAATCCTACACAGCCTGACCCAGCCCTGGTGTCACCTCTCCATCTACCACCTCTCCTGCTAATGCTCCCCACTAGAAAGTTCCTAAGCACCTCAGTGTCCCAGCACCTTCTCTCTCTCCTCTCATCTCCATACATTTTCCAAAATATCTACTGACTGAAGGCACAGAATCATGAAATTGTCTCCAGATCTCAGCTGTGAACTCCCAGGGCTGTTGTGTGTGTGTAAGACAGGTCAGTACAGAACATGTGTCTGTTTTATGCCAAGTCTTGGGTGCAACAGAAGTCTTGGATGTACATTTTCATTGGAGAAATATCAAAGGGAAATAAGAAAATCCTGCTTAAAAAAAAAAAAAAAAGAAGTGACCAGCAGGAATCATATTGGTTTAGCTCATTGCTGGGGAGAAATGTCCCAAAACTAGTCCTGCTATCATCACTCCCCTGTGTGAGTAGGAGCCCAAAGTGCCTTGCATCAGCCTTGCCTTATCCTGGCTTGCTCTAGGGTGCTTTAAGGGAAGGGCCAAATCATGGGAGGTTCCTCAGCACTCGTGACAGCTTTTCAATGCTCAGCACTTCCCTGTGTGCCTTCCAGCTGGGAGAATGCTTCCCAGCACTGCCCAGCTGCTGGGGAACTGGCAGCACCCAAGGAGATGGATCAGTGGGGCATCCAGTTTGGTGCTTGGGGAGGGAGGGCAACACAGGACATGTATGTCCCAGCCAGCTGGGGGATATGTTTGTCCTCTTTAGGGTAATAGATATGAAGAAGCCATGGAAGTGCTTCTAAAATCACCAAATCTTAGTGGAAGAAAGAACATGGCAAGGAAATACCAGTCTCATCACTCAGCCTCTGAACTCAGGCTGCAATCTGTCCCCAGTTTCTGCAGCTCCCAAAAAGCCCCTGTGATTGTTGCAGCCAAACTCCCACAGTATCCATCAAGATCCTGGGGTTGAAATTTTCACTCTCAGCAAAGGGAAGCTGCGTTGACACCCTGGTTCTCTGAACCATTTTGCACTCAGCTGGAAGGGAGAGCTATGCCTTGGGATTAGGTTTTTGATTCCAGCTTGGCATTTCACAGTCCCCCACTGCCCTAAGTGCTTGAGGCAGCACAGCTTTGATGCTGCTACAGGAACAAGGTGAGGCTCAGCTCATGTCCAGTGTTACGGGTACTTCCCCAGGCTCTGCCCTGGACAGTCTAAGCTCCTGCACAGGGAGCAGCTTGCATGTTCTACAGGGGGACACAAGGCCTCCAAAATGGACAGCTACACTGCCTGCTAACACTCAACCCTGGAGGCAGCACAATTATTTTACCTTGGAAAATATGAGCTTAAATGCTCTGCTTGTTTTCACTCCCTAACCTGGTATCTGTTGGTATAATCTGGGAGACAATCCAGTCCAGCAGTCCTTGCTCCACCCAGGAGGGAGAGCAAGCTGCAGGGGACAGAGGTGGGCAGATAAACAGCCATGCAGTTGGGACTGCCTTTCCCTGCAGCAGAGACTCACATGGTGGCTTTTACAAAGACCTTCATACTCTCCAGAGCTGGGTGGGAGAGAGGCAGGGTTTACAGGACCCACTGCAGACACACGTCATCCTCAGCAGCTCTTGGAGGTTTCCTTAAAGTCAAAAGACTTTTTCCTACAAAGTCCAATTGCCTCTGGTCGGATCCTTGCTCCAAACTAAACCTTTTAAGTGGTTTGGACCAGAAACAGTTCTTTGGGGATTGCAGTGAGTGTGTGGAATATGGGAGAGACTCCATGAATTTGCTTTCCATGCAGCTCTCTCCTGCAGCACAAGAACACTGCACGACGTGAGCTGTTCCAGAGTTCATCTCCAAAGGTGAGGTTGAGTGGAAATGACAAAGAACTATAAAATAAGAGGTAGAAATAAATCATTCGCCCTTATCTTCCAGTACAAGAACGAGGTGGTGACAAATGAAGTCAGCAAATCAAAAACAAATAAAGGAGTGTGCTTTTCACACAGTGGGCTGTGTGAAGACAAGAAGGCTGCAGGACCCCTCATTGCCAGGTGCTGTCCACAGCGAAGGCTTAGAGAGGCCAAGGCAGCCAGCCCATTAAAGCCCATAAAAGAAAACTTGTGTCAACATCAGTTATTAGGTTCAATAGTCACCAGTATGTGTGTTTAGGTAGGAAGAAAAATACAGTGTAATAGCTTTTCCATCAGTCTCTTCCCTTATTAGCCCCTCTTTCCTTATTAGGAAAAATTTCTTCATGGAACAGGTTGTCAAACACTGGAACAGGCTGCTCAGGGAAGTGGCTGAGCCACCACCTCTGGAGGTATTTAAAAAAATGTTTAGATGTGGCACTTAGGGACATGGTTTACTGGTGGACACTGCAGTGCTGGTTTAACAGTTGGACTTGATCTTAAAAACCTTTTCCAACCTGAACGATTCTATGGTTCTTGTTTCCTTTTTGTAACAAGGTCAACAACAAACACCCTAAAGCTGTCAGTGTGGGTTTTTAGAATGCACCAGCCTTGGAGGGCCACCAAGAGCCAGATTTACCCTAATGAATGCAAGGAAAATTTCTACAAGCCCATTCCTTGCACCAGTCCCCTCATACCTTCCCTCTTCATCCCCATGGCGAGGCACTTCTGATAGCGGCAGTACTGGCAGCGGTTGCGTTGGCGCTTGTCTATGAGACAGTCCTTGTTGTCCCGGCAAGTGTAAATCAGGTCCTTACGGATTGTCCTCTTGAAGAAGCCTTTGCAGCCCTCACAGCTGTACACCCCATAGTGCTTCCCTGGGGAAGGAAGGAGAGGCCATCAATGGGCAAGCAGGTATTTGGCTTTCCTTCCACAGTGGAGGAGCTCGAACCAACCCCAAAAGTGAAAAAAACCTGACTGCAGGGTATCACCTTAACAGGCCTGAGTTGGCTTCACTGGCTCTCAGCAGCAATAATGACCAGCAGCAGTCAAACTATAGGACCACTGCTTTCCTGTGGTAAGGAGGGACTGCATCCCAGTGGAATGATGTGGAGCATTTAGCTGCAGTGCAAGTGCAGAACAGCCATAGACAGCAAATGGGGCACACTGCTATGGAGGGGTTTACAAGGCACACCAGGCTGCAGGTCACTGGGGTAGGAGAGAAAGCCCAGACACAGCCAAAACCCAGCTAACACAAAGCACAGGCAATGAGAACAGAGATTTGATATATTTGCCATTCATAAACAGGGGCAAAATGTAAAATGAGATTATGCACATAAGGGAGAAGAGCACGGCTTTTAGGTTTGCTCTCTTTTGGGTACAGTGCAGCTATTCTGCAAGACAGACATCCTGCCCTTGGGTAAGCCAGACTCAGCTACAAACCCTGCAATGCCAGTTTGGCCCCAGTGAGCCTCCTCATTGTTCATTCCTGCACAAGCCTTGCTTCAGAGCATCAGGGGAGTTCTCACTGCACAAAGCCTTCTCCAAGAAAGAACACCTCCTACCTGAGGACCTGTCCCCACAGATGGCACAGATGTGTTTGGCTAAGGATCCTGGACTTGTAGATGGATAATTCATGTTCCCAATCCCTGGGAGACCCGGCAAGGGCTTGACATCCTCTGAGTTGCTGACATTGTTCAGGACATTGAGCTGCAGAAGCAGAAAGCACAAGACAGGTTAGAGGGTCAAGACTCATATCTCGATGAAGCCATCCCCAAATGGAGCTGACCCCTCCCTTGCTGCTCCTACTGAGCCTGTCCCACAGGCTTATCCCCAGCAGCTCCATGGGGCTGCCATGGGTAGACAGACATCCTCTGGTGAATCCAGATGGAGGGGTTTGAGCAGTTGCCTGGTAGCAGACATCGCCTCTCACCATGGCCTGATGCTGTAACCAAAGCCAGGACTAAGCAGAGCTGGAAAAGGGCAGGCAGCAGCCTCAGCTGCTCAGTTACAGCCTCCAAGCAACAATGCTGGTGGGATCCTCCTGCCTGCTGCATTAGAGGATGCTGATCACTGGCTGCTTGCAGCCTCAGGCACTAACAGCTTAGTAAGGAAGAGCTTTGCAGCCAGGCAGTTTGTTGCAATTAAACTTGCACTGGTGTTCAAGGGAAAATGTAATGGTGTTTAAAAAAGAAGTAACAAATTTAAGTGGGTTAGCTTTCCTGCTTTGTGACATACAAATCTGCATGTACACATGAAAACATGGCTTTTTGGTCACTCCTTGGGTTCCCGAATCCTTGCCAAAGGGAGAAGATTTGGGGTTGCCAGACTAAAAAAAAAACAAAACAAACCAAGCAAACAAACAAACCCACAAACAAACAAAAAATAACCCAACAGGGATTGGGCTGAGCATCTAAAAGTCAGTTGCAAAGGACCCAGAGCCCCCAGGCGAGATCCCCAGGAGCTGCTCGTGGCTGCTGAAGTTAAAGGTTACAAACCGACATCGATTAGAGACCAAAGCCTGATGTTGCCCAGGGCTTCGTTTTATTGCTGTTTGCTTTGGAGCCGCTGCCGGCAGGGCAGGGAGGATTAAGGGCCACTGAGCACGTCTTGTCAAAAGCTGTCTGGGTAGGGCAATGTCTCTCCAAACCCACTATCAAATCGTCTTTCCCATTGTCAAGCGCTGAGGGCTGGGGGTGGTAGTTTCGTTGTTGAGTTTGTTTCTAACACTCATCCCAATTTATCAGCTAAAATTCTTCTTCCCAGCAAGAGGGCAGAGGCGGGGAGAGAAAACAAGGCTTTGGATGAAGAGCCAGCTACCGCCTTCCTTACAGTCTCCATAACATCTAAACCACTAGATTTCATGCATGTTGCTGCAAGTTCTCCATTTGCTCCAAGAAATTGCTCATTTCCCACGGAAAAAAATATAATAAATTCCACAGGAAATTTCAGTAAAGAGCAAGAGGGGTTCATACCACTGGGATTTTTGGACCTGTCGTTAGAAAAATAGAAAGGTGAAGCCTGTTTTCGTTTTCCCTCACCACTGTCCCTTCATTTTCAAAGCTTCAAAGATCTGGTAACATGGAAAATACAAATTAACCAGAAAAAAATAGGCTCCAGGTTGTTTTGCTTCACAGGAAAATAAAAATGCATTGGGAAAAATTGCCCAGAGGAACAGAGGTTCACTCTCCCCGGCAGAGACTCAAACCAGACACTGACAGCTGTAAATCCTTACACTTCAAAATCTGGCCCAATGAAAAGACAAATAAATCCCTTTCCTCCCCACAAGTGTCCAGCCACCTTTTTTTATCTAGTAAACATCATCCTGGCAAGATGCTGAACCAGGAGGAACTTTTCATGGTTTAAAATGTTACTCAGAGCTCAGGTACCATCTTCCTCTCTGTCTGCACTTTGAGACAATAAAAGGGAGAGAGGGTGTGTAGGAGGGGGACACACAGGGCAGTTTTAGCCATCAGTGTCCTCAGAGCTTGACTCCTGCAGGTTAAGTGCAATCATGTATGATATCTGGGACAACTGCTTGAACCCAAATCCATTAGCTGCCTCCCTGCTGAATCCCCAAGGCCCAGCTGTCTCCTTGCATTAGAGGCAACACAAATGAAACCCTCTCCTCGGATCTGGGAACCTGGCGTAGTGCCCAGGCTGGGGAAACCACTTCCCAGAGCATCTCCAACCCCAAGGAAAAGGGTTCCAAGCAGCCAATACTGGCATCAATTCCACAGGCACAAAGGGCCTGCCCTGGATGCTGTGGGTACAGATATTGTCAGGTTGATGGGGAACAGTCAGGTGGCGCCAGGGGAAGAAGGATGCCCAGCATGCCCACTGCAGATAGCCCAGACCCACACAGGAGTTGAGGGTGCTGGGGAAAGGTAAGACAAACATGCCAAACTGTGCTTATATTCCCTCAGAGCTCTTCAGGTCCTCCCCACACCATCCTCTCCCAGCCTTCCAGGTGCTAGGAAGAGCTTCAGACAGACTGAGGAACAGCAGCAAATATGGGGCAGAAAGGGATGAGGGATGTCACCTTGCTGCTTCTTCAGCAGGAGCCATGAGGCTCTTGAGCACTTCCTACCTTCAGGTCCCACTGATAAAACACAAATTCAAAGGCAGAATTTTCCCTCAGATCTGGACTCCCAGAACATTTCAGCACTCCATTAAAATTCCACAGTACCACCCTGGTCCCAGTCATGCTGGAGGTAATGCCAGGCTCTTGGAGAAGCACATCTCTGCCCCACAGAGCCACCTTGGGAGGTTCCCAGCCTATCCATGGCTCTGGGGAGGCACCAGCCCTAATTTCTGGTTCTGCTCCTCTCTGGAGGGGAAACCTCAGCACCCACGTGAGCACAGGCAGTAAGGATGGAAGCGCTTCATTTTCCTTCAGGCCAAGTTTATATGCAACACAGAGTAGGTGGCTGGCATTTAGCACTAACATTTTTCTCTTACTAAAAAATTCTGTCTCCTTTCCAAATAATGAAATGAAGCAGATATCCTTTTGCAGGAAGAAAGGGAGGGAATGCTTCACATGCTGCAGCCCTTGGCTATCCTATTTCCACACGCAGTAATGATGCACCCTGCCACAGATGCACCCACAGTGAGGACAGACCTGAAAATCAGCTTTCTGTCCTTACCATGTAGAGTATTTTGACACATATACAGGTGTCCTCCCTGTGTCTGTGCCGGGGGATTTATGCAGAAAGATTCACGTGCTGGAAATTGTTCTTTACAGCCGATCTCCCTGAGTGGCCAAAACACTCTGGACTCCCCACCAGCCACCTGCTCTCAGGTTTTGGGACTTTACCCGCCCTGAACACCGAACTGCAGGAAGCAAGGGTGTACATCTGCCCACCTGTGGACTGGCGTGTGTCACAAAGTTCATGCCCGGGGCTGAGGACAGAGCGACGGGGTGTGAGCCGATGGAGGACGCGATGACCCTGTAGGGAGAGCCCAGCGCGTTCACCGGAGAGCTGATTGCGTTCATGGGCGACGGCAGCGCCCGGGCGGCGTTCGCAGGGGCCTCGAGGTAGCTGTGGTGCCCGTCCACTGAACTTCCCGTGGAAAGGCTTGATGACAGGCTCACAGATGTGGAGCTGGCATGCACAGGGGAATCTACAGGGAGAAGCAGAAAGATTAAACACAGGATGAGTGCAGCTGACCAGAGAGTATCAGCTGCCCAGCCGTCGTCGTGTCAGCTTATATGCTGGCCAAGGCTCAAAGCCATGCAAACATGCCTTATGCTATAAAGGGAAAAGAAAAGAAAGTTGGTTATAGTAGGGGAAATAGTGTTACACACAGCAACAAAACCTAATTTTCAGGCAGTGCTTAATAGCCAAATATTCCTTCCCTGCTTTGTTGCCTCAGCAGACTTGGAAGAAGGCACCGCCTGCCCGCCTCAGGCTGAGTTTCTCTGAACTTTTCTCTAAACTATTCTCTGAGGTCCCATTTCCTTTGTCCAAGCCAGCTCTAGAGACAGCACACATCTGAAACCATGAAATCCCCACCGACCAGGCTGGAAACTCCAAATGCTCCTACGTCTTGTGAAGCACCTTTGCTCCCTGCAATGGCTCTGGCATCGCACTCAGCAGGCTCTTCCCATGGCTCAGCTCTTCCCCTTCCCACACACTTACATCACCACTGCGCTATTCAAAATGTTCCTCCCGCTCCCAAAGCTTGATGTCAGCATCTCCAATCGGAGCTGGAGCAACACAGGACAGAAACTGCCCGTGATATAGTAGAAATGTGGATTTACAGGACAAGGCACCCACCAAATATTTTGTCCATTATCTTTCCTCAGTTATACAAGACAGAGCAGAGGCTCTGGCCACACACACATGGGTGGGCAAACAGTCTCACAGGCACGAGGAGAGACAGTTTCCTCCTTCCACACTAAAGAGCTGCAATTCATATCACCAAGCTGAGCCTCACATGAGGTTCATGAGATCAATGTGCCCCTGAGCCCCTCCAAGGAAGAAGTGGCATAGAAAAGCAACATAATCTCGGCCACTGACACTTCTCTCTAGGCCAGACACCTCACCTGAGGCCTAAATACTGTCTTCTATAAGGTCAGTCTCAAATATTCAGAGGATATCTGGGCATCAAATGCCCACTAGTCCTGATGGGTTATGTATGTGGCTGCATTTTAAGGATTTACATGACCTTTTCTCCCTCCCCTAGAATTTACCAACCCCACTTAGCATTAGCTGTCATTAACATTTCCATGAACCATTATTTCTCTGATGGTTTTTCAACACAGGAGTTCATTCCCTGGAGTAGCAAGGCAAAGATGTTGTGTGGGAAGGTCACACCGTTGGTTTTCCACGGCTGGCACAGAAGATGTTTGCTCCCATCGCATTTGCAAGTA
Source organism: Empidonax traillii (assembly GCF_003031625.1). Lineage (NCBI taxonomy): Eukaryota > Metazoa > Chordata > Aves > Passeriformes > Tyrannidae > Empidonax > Empidonax traillii. The sequence continues at coordinate 711,249 of NW_020955667.1, read as the reverse complement.
AGGCAGCACTTTGGTGTTTTGTTTGTTTGTGGTTTTTCCCCTCCTTTTAACATTACTGCAAAGTTATTTACGTGACAGTGTTTGTTATTCTACCTGAAGTAACAATCAAATCTGATTCAAAGGGAAGATGCACAATAAAGACGGGAAAAGGTCAGCTTGCTGAATAACATTAAAGACATTTGTCAGAGTCAAGGAGGACTCGATCCACCGTTATCAACCCACTTCAGACTTAATTCTGCAGAGGGAGGGGGAGAAAAGGTCTTTGTCAATTCTTGCTTTGGCTTTTTGGATCAATTCTCCCAGTGGGAAAGCGATGTGCAGCAAGAGGAAGTCGGCTTAATGACAAAAGCAGAAGCCTTGGAGGCAGCAAGGCGGTCTGGAGGCAGGGCCAGGGCTCCTGCCTGCTGCCACAGAGTCACCCCACATCCCCCTGCCACCATCATGGAGACATGCAGCCTGTTTTCTGTTGGTAGACAGCAAAATCCCAACCTTGGAATGGCTTCCAAGCGCAAAAGCCTTTCACTCCAGAGACAGCTGCCAGGGTGTTTTTAGGAATGGGCAGAAGATGTGCTGTTTGCCTGCCCCCCCTTTACCTAAACAAGCACTCAGCTCACAGAGGCACCTCAGACGTTTCCTGGGGCTTAAAAGGACCATCCTGACTTGTGCCATTATCAGCTTCAGAGAAAAGCGAATGCATTTTTCATCACCTGTGAGTAGTCTGGTACCATAACACGCAGTCCTCCCCAACATCTGCAGCACAGGCTTAGAAAGAATTTGTTTTTATGCCTCTTTAAATCACTAGATAAACAACATTGCCTTTGAGGATTCTCCAGCTTGGAAAATAAGTCATTGAAGGGGAGATTGGGCAGAAGTCTATCATACCGGGACAGCTAAGGAGAAGAATGATTCTTCATCCTTTTCCATTAACACAGAAAAGGGCATATTTTGAAAGTATCACGCAGAAGATTTGAACCAATAAGAAAAGACTCCCAGGAGAGTTATTCAACTGTTTGCATTTATGCCAGACTTTACAGAATTGCTGTCACTCCGAAGTTTCTGCATTGGAGCAGCTTCAAGTCTCATAAGGACCAAGAGCAAGGCTTTCATCCAAGGACACTGCTGGCCAGGGCAAGCCCCACTGTGTGCTTGTGCCAGTGCCACGGGGCAACTGTTCAAGGGCTATGTCCAGGGGGATTCCCTAGTCCCCAAGATGGGATCAAAGGTCAAAGCCAGGAAGCCTGGAGGGCTTGTCTGCCTCTCTTGCCCCAGCAATGAGACATCAAAGAGGAAGCGTGAACGCATGAAGGAGTGTTTGCTGGTGATGATAAACAGATAAATGAAAATACGAAAATATCTCCTAGAGAGCATAGAGGTGTAAAAGCCAGGCTCTGCCAGGGCCCGATGACACAAACCAGAGTTAAAATGTTTGCTTCCAGAGTGCCTCACCTCACTGTCCTGACAAGGCTCTGACAAACCCATTGGTCAAAGCCATCAGTATTAACTTTCCACTTACCAATGAACAACTTTATCCTTCTGTTATAAATTGTAATACAAACCCCAGTTAGAAAAGGAGAACAACAACAACAACAACAACAAAAGGCCACAAACAACAAAAAACTTTCACTTTCTGGTCCCTTCCTGGGATAAATTTGCCAAGTCAGTCCCGAGGGAAGCAAAAAATACATTCTCCTGCACCTGGGGAAAACTGTCCTCTCAACTTCCCATTTTCAGGCTGGAATGTTCCAAGAGGGATAAAAGAAGTGACTGTTACCATGAGAGGAACAATTTGTATGGCTGAAAGAAGGTGTGCAGGAAAAGTCATGCCAAAGCATCCTTGACACTGGGATTACTTACTCCCTGAGCTGAGCACCACCAAACTCGTTTCAGTTCAAAGAAGCCAGGGAGGGTTGGACAATGCAGGCAGCTGAGATTGCAAGTCTGATTCATTTTGAAAGAAAATAATTCAACTAAATCATCTGCAGGAAAACATGATGGTCTGTGTCCCACATCTCCCAACAAAAAGCACCCAGAAAGGTCTTGGGTTCACCGGGATGGAATGGCTTTTCTCAAGGTATTTTCTCCCATCACTTGGGAGACAGACAGACGGCAGTAGAGCTGGGCCAGAGAGGAGCTGCCAGAGGGAAGCAGAGGGACAGAGCAGGGTGGACTGGGGAGACAGGACTCAGTCCTGCACACCAGCTACGGCGGGCTCTGCCTCTCCAGCAGCATTGGGCACAGGTGACATTTACACAGGCCGCGGTCCGTCTGTCAGGTAATGTGAGGTGACAGGCGGTGCCGGGCAGCCACGACTGCGGCGGGGCCCCGCGGAGCACAGGGCAGCCAGCCCTGCGTCGGGGGGCCAGGGCTCCGTGGCTGCACAGCCCCTGCCCACGGGCACCAAATGCACCTCCCAGACTGGCCAGGGCCCCCACGCCAGCTGGGCAAGGCCAGCTGAGAGCCTGCATCAAGCATCAGGGATTGCTGCTGCTTTTAACCACCTACTCCAGATTCAAGATCAGCTTATTTCTGATCCACAAGTGGGGCTGTTTGTGTCTTTCTCCTCTGTTTTCCTCTTCCATATTAATGCTTGGACAGGTAGTTGAAGACAGGTTCAGGGAAGACGGATACTGTTTATTTCTCTGTTGGAGGAGCAGGGGAAGAGAGGACAGGAGGATTGTGTGGGTTCTCCAGTGCATCCGCTGCAAACACACCGAGTGTCCAGAGAACCTGGTGCCTCAATCAGCTGTCTGCAAGCTCTCTCATACAGAAACACACACACACTCCAGCCTTCTCCTTGTAGGAAGTAAAGCCTAAAAAGAAGGAACTTGCTTCCGGGTGCTTCACTCTTTCAAATTGCAAATTATCGCATCACTTGTGGCAGAGAGCAGCTGGAAGTGGGCACTCACACAGACACAACATTCACCCTGTTGCTTCAGTATTCAGAATAAGGATCACATCCCATGTCAGCATAGACAACTCCGCTGACATTAGAAGATATAAAGAAGAAAGACCCCAAAAAGCAATCAGTTCTCTGCTTTTTGAAAACAGTGCCCTTGAAGACATAAGCAACAGCGTTACACTCACCCACCGGCCACTGAAGAGGAGCAAGGACACAAAGATTTGATACTGCACTTCCAGCTGCGTTTCATCTCCAGCTTAGCAAACTCCTAGTCCAGAGATAGTAAACGTGCATGAATAGCCTCAAACACCATCTACATCACAGCTGATGTGTGGGTGTCCAACAGATGCACATGCAGAGCACAAAACTCCAGGTCCACCACATGAGTGCTAAACAGACAGGTCTGGGCTAACACAGCTAAACTGAACCAGTGTTCAGTAGCTCCGTGTTCAATAGATAAAGCCACCTCAGACACCTCTGTGCAGCAAGCACTTCACAGGTAATGTTGGGACAGGCATGGAAGCAGAGACTCCTCTACTGCAAGAGTGCACAAATACCTTGGCAAAGGAAGGAGGAAGAGAAGCATCCAAGATGCAACCAACAAAGCTGTCTTGATTTTTAAACAAATAATGGCAGGAAACCCCAGTCTCAGCAACTACATGGAACGTGGAATGACAGTGCAGAGACCAGAAATGCCCAAGCACTTCATACACTGTCTATTTAACCAACACAGGTAATAAGTTTGTTTTGGTTAATGCCCCTTCAGCTCTCCAGCAAAGCCTTGAGAGAAGAAATACCCATGTTAAACACTGGGGTCTTCCTTCAACTAAGGCCCAAAGCAATCCTTGGAGCTCCCTGGTAAGCCTAGAGATGATGAGGATACTTTAAACATTCACAGCTTTGTTTTTTGCATCAGAGAGAATCGAAAGCTGGAAGCCTTTAAATAATGAAAAAAACCCCAGTTATGCTCCTGGGGCCTCAGATACAGGCAGAAAAGGTTCATTTCACTGGCACAAACATTTAAAGGTGTGAGTCGCCCTGCCTGACACATGACTTTGCAGATACTTCATCCTCCGCAGATCAGAAAGCACCAAGAAGTGGGAAGAGACATGCAGAGAAGGGCTGATTTCAGTATAGGAACATAGGGGTATGTGGGAGGTACAGCTTGGCAGGCAAGTCGTCCTTGGGCATGACCTTCAAGGGGAAATACCTGTGAGAAACACTCCTGAGATGATGCAGTTACGTAGCAGGGTACCCACATTAACTGCAATCAGGCAAAGTTTTGCTGCTGTGACTGCAGAAGTAGATTTTGTTTAATACACAAAGACAAACTGAAAAACTATTCCCTTTCTGGTGATATTTTTAACTGTCCAAGCAGATTCCCACAGACAGCACAGATTGCCATGCTAATATCCTACAGAAAGGTTGGTGGTAATGCCTTGCTTTTAAGGTCCAGTAACCTCTGTACTTCCATCTTCCCATTCAACTCTGAATCAATAAATAATGCAGCCTACCCCAACATCAAGGAGAAAAACTTTCTGGAGGTTTGCTGGCACCTATGTGAGCAGGGGCTTCTCCAACAGGGACCTGCACAGGGCAGCAGAAAGTTTCTTTCAGCTCCCTGGGTGGTGGAAAGAGGTGCTCCTGCACCTCTTTGATAATGCTCCTGTGCTTCCCTTGCAAACAGGGACCATCCAAACCACGGCCACAAGAAGCCCTCTGTCCTGTCCAAATGTCCTTGGACATATTAAGCTATTGACCCACTGTCCAATTTCAGTCAAATCAGGCCAAGACCTCAAAATAGCATCTGCTGCTGAGCCTGCACCAGGGCAAAGACTCCTTTAGCAACTGCACATCAGGTAATTAAAAAAGAACTGCAGGCCAGATTTACTCACTCTAACAAGGTATCACAACCCCTTGGTGACCACAGTAACACACAAGAGTTGGATAAAGTTTCTTATCTCCAAAAAAAGAGAAAGTTGTGGAATTTAAGGCCTAAAGGGTTTTTCATGATTGCTTGGTAAGATTTCCCACTTGGCCAGCAGCCACCAGGAAAAAAAAAAATGCACAAATCCCTACAGTTGTCTTTAAACTCCTGGAAAGGCTACAGGTCCCCATCAGAAAGAGTCCCACTGGCTGCAGGCTCTGTGGCTGCCCCAGGCAACTGAAAACAAGTGTCTCCTGCTTTAAAAAATAAATAAAAAAAAAAATCAAAACAAAATCTGCATTCTCCTAGCTGCAGGAGTTGCCCAGTCACTGGATTTTCTCACACCTTCGCTGAGTCAAAGAGCCCTCTTCCATCTCTGCATCCACGGTTATAGGAACGGACACAGCAAGCTATGACGTGCAGGAAAAAAGCATCCTGCAGCTCACAAAACCTGGGACCATCACACGTGAAAAAGGTGCCAGCCAGCCAGGCAGCAGCCCCACTCCAGGCACAATCTGGGTTTTCCTCTCCCTATCCCCCAAACGACCCGGCCTAACCCCGCTTTGCTTGGGAGAGCTGACAAGATCGCAGCCGGAGGTGGTGTGGCCACAGGCCAAGTTACATGAGTACTAATAAAAGAGACTTTGTGGAGGAGCCAAGTTAGTTCTTGTCCCCAACCAACTGTGCCAGAGAGTGCTCAGAGAGAGAGGACAGCCAGCACAGCATCTTTCCTTGCCCTGGGAGCTGGGCTTTGGGTGAAATGCATCCTTCTGGAGAATAAAAACACATTTTGAAGCCCTTTCTTTGCTCCTATAGCTCAGCCTAGAGCACATCTCCTGCTTTAGATGTTTAAGGGTGACTCATCCGAACACCTTCCCTGCTACAAACTCATCTGCAACATCTTAGAGTCTGAGTGTCCTTTTCACATCACAAATCATGTGCTTATGACCAATCTGTATATGTACTTTCTCAGACAAATTTGGTGGCATTACTCAGGCAGCTAAAGTCAAAGTGTTATACACACGCCATTGAAAACATGTACTTTATTTCTAACTTAAATGCAGATTAAATTAAGGTAAAGCATATGTAACAGCCACTTGACTGCAAAGAAAAAGGAAGCGAGTACGTGTTTTGCGGTTTTTTGCTTTTTTCTTCCCGTTACGCTCAAAATCAAGCCCAGAATTTCAGGTAATCTGAAATGCACTAAGATCTAGACATGCCAAACAGCAGCAGCCACTTCACCTTAAGTCTGCCCTCCAGCAACACAGTGCAAGAACAATGAATGTTACAAGCTGACAGCCCAGCTGGACACTACCCTTTTCCACCACCCTGATGTCCCACTTCATGCAGGCTCAGGAAGAGTTTCAAAGCTATTTTAAAGGAGGATGGAGTAACAAGGACCACAAACATATTTCAGGCCTGATGGAGATGCAGGTTGCCTGCACAGGCTTTGTGGTGAGGATCCCAAGGATCCCAAGCTGCCACACATCCCCTCCCTCCGTGATCACCTTGCTCTCTCCTGCTTCATCCCTCCCAAAGCCTGAGTGCCCTCTCACATAGCCTAAAAAGTTTTCTGGCCAGAGCAGCTATTGCTTTCTCAACCAGACAAAAATCCCTCTCTTGCAGACCCAACAGCCCAAGGAAAGGCGGTTCCCACATCACCAAGATGCCTCAGAGTCATGGAAGGCTTTGAGGGGAGTTTGGGTGTGAGGGGTAACCTGTATCCAGGGACCACAGGACAGCCCACAGTGACTGCTTTAAAGCAGCCCTAACAAAACTTGGCCCATGCTTTTGCACCTCTGTCAGTTCACCTGCAGAAATCACCTGTGTTTCTAACACCAAGCTACAAGTAGGGTAAAACACCAGTTTAACATGCTTTAAATGAAAGCTGAAGTCCCAATATATTGAGCTGCTGGTGGGCTGGAGAATAGTCCCTTCATCTTCGTCGCTGGGACATAAATCCCTCTGTTCCTATTACCATTTTCCTCTCCTAGAAATCTCCCAAAGGCTCTTCTGAGCACCGTGACCCCTGTCCCTACAGGGATCTGTGCCTGGTTTCTACGAAGATCAGTTTGAATGTCACTTTTCTTTCAGTTTCTTGCAAATCTGTAATACTCAATAAATTAAACACAAATAACACTTTCATTGTTTTGGTCTTATTGCAGCAATAGGAGAGAGTTCAGCTTGTCTTTGCTTGTTCCTTAAAAACACCAGTGAGCAATAGATTCTTCCAACGAGTCATTTCTTTTCTGCAGAAACAGCCTAAAAAGGTATTTTGGAAAGTCAAGAGCTTGTGAAACTTGCAGATGACTTGATGCAATACCAGTGACTTTTCTGGAGTTGGAGAATTACCAGAGGTGAGCATCTGGTGCAAGAGGGAGGGGGGAAAAAACATACACATAGTGGGAACATCCCATGTGCAATCCCATATCTGCACGAACCTCTTCTCTAGCAGAGAAATAACAGAAATAACTAATGTACACAGCCTGGGGGCCTCCAGAGCGGGAGACCTGGAGGCATTTACCCACCTTCAAGGGCTAGGAACAACTTTTCCAGACACAGTAAGACTTTCCACATCCATGAACAACAATGCATCTAAATTTCCTGGAGCAGCACCAGTACTTCTGTCGGCAGTCAATACACGGGTGCTCCCAGCACAGCACTCCAGCCTGCCCACTGCCTGCCTCGGCTGGGGAGCACCCGACAGATCCTCAACAAGAGAACAAGAGGAATAACTTCAGACAAAAGTAATGAGCGAGCCCTGGTAATTCCAAAGTCCTTTTCCCAAGAGCAGCTGTGGTTTCTACGACCAGGACTCGCTCATACTGCTGTGCACGGGGGTATCACAGCCCTGCAGCCCCAGCCTTTCGCTGGCTCCCTGGGCAGCCTCGCTTGGCTAATCTGACACAGCTTCACGCGATTATGGTGGTATCTGTGTCACAAGAGCAGGACACAGCCACCAGGCAAGGAAAGAGCCCGCTTAAGATTGTCTTGGGGGCGGGGGGTGTTTTACGTTCTAAAAGTAATTTTTTTTTAACTCCAACAACTTAATAAAAATGAAATCCAAAAGGTGCTTACTGGGTTTAATCCTGCTCTTTCAGCGAATAGATTCAGTCCATTGCACGTGGACACATGCATGCATCACCCAAATTACATACTAAACTTCAAAGCAGGGTGCAGTGGTTTGACTCAAGCCCGCATAATTTCAGGCAGCCTGGTTTGGCTGTGCAGAAGTTCACAGCACACATAACCACAGGACAGCTTCAATCATAAGCACACAGGCACCGCAGGTTACAGCCACATACGAGCTAGGTTAAACACGTTTTTAAATTCCCTTTACCCCCCCCCTCACAGTCCTACTGTGGGATCAGTTCCTCCACCTAACCCAGAAGGCACAGATTGCAAACGCAAGTAAAATACTTACTGCCAAAGCCTGCAGGAAACTTAATGAAGTGAGGATAATTCCCATACATGTTTAATCTTCAGTTCATCGCTTGCCTTTCTAAACACAACTGCCTGCTCTAACTTCAAAGCTGCCCGGAGCGCAGCGCAGCCCGCCGGGGTCGGGACATGGCTGTGCAGGAGCAGGGGCTCTCGGAGGGTGCCAGGGCAGCTGCCTCCTCCCGTGGCCTCATCCTTGCTTCACGCCGGCAGCAGCTGCTCGCCGGGATGAGACATGCTCTTGTTCTCCGCCGCTCAGGGCTGGCTCCCGCGCTCAGCTGTCTCGGCTCCCTGCAAATTCACGGCGGACCGTCCAGGGAGCATAATCGCCCGGATAAGATGCCAATCAATGCATGACGGCTCCGGTATAGATCAGAAATTGGGAGGAGGGGGAGAGGTTAAGTCGTTTAGGGGAGGAGCATCGTGGGGAAGGAGGCGGCGGGGGGGCTTTGCTTTTCCACCAGTGGAGACTCGCTGCAGTGTGTTAGTTACACCAGCCCCAGCCATGTGGAGGGTTCTCTGGCCAGGCGAAGGACCAACCCTGACCCAGATGATGATGATGATGATGGGCTGGCCAACAGCTCATGTGCAACCAACCCTGCACTTTGGGGCTAAGGCTGTGTGGGAACAGAGCTTCACATTCCCATCCCACACCAAACCATGCCTCAGCTGTGCTCCCAACATCATCTCCAGCACCCTGTGGTGCTGGATTGCAGTCACCCCCAGGAAATGCAGCCCTGATGGGCTGAGGAGGATCAGGACCTTCCTGGGGCTAGTGGAGCTGGAAGCTCAACTCCCATTCCCTACTCTACCCAAAGGAGTCCAAAAAACACCCAAATCACACACAAAAAAGCCTCATGAACCAGTTGCTAAAGCTGCGTGGGATGAGAAGAAGTGGGACACAGGACAGAGCCCTGGGGGCTCACTCTGTGCCACACAGTCAGTAAAGTGTTCACAGCCGTGGCAGCAGAGTGCAGCAGGCTTCACGGTCCCATGCTTACATCTACAACTTCAATTTAATGTCCACCCATCCTGACAACGAAGTTCTGCAGGAAAGGAGTAGAAATAAGCAGAAATAAGTAGCCAGTTGCCAGACTGGGGCAAAGTCACATGCAATCTCCAGCACTGCCTCCTCCTGGTACTCTGAAGCAGGAGCGGTTCTGTGCCTCACAAGCCCTCTACCAAACCCACGAAATTCTGGGGAAAGGCAGGGGTGCAGGAAACAGCACAACCTTCTGTTTCTGATCTGAGAGACTACAAATGAAGTCACCTCAAAGGAATGGAGGAGAGAAGAATTTTTCTAAAGGTTGTAAAGTAAACAGAGACCAAGACCACATGTGTGCTGGAAGAGAAGGTGGGTTGCAGCCCTACCGTTGGCACAAGCCACGTGGCAGAGAAAGGGGGCACGGGGCTAGAAAGGGGCTTTGCCTTCCCAGGGAGAGCACAAACCATCCCCACATACAGGATGGGGAGCATGCCATGCTAACAGCAAGACAAAGTGAGGGAAGAGCAGATTAGGATGTTTGGCATCCTTCGAGGGCCTTCTGGCACTTGGCTCTCTTCAGGGCACCCACGGACTCATGCTGCCCTTTGGCACTAAACATGCTGGAAGAAAGGCTTGGAATATGCCAGCCCAGCAGCAGCTCAGGCAGATGCTGACTGAGGTGCTGTCAACCCTGAGATACCACGTGTGCAGGAGAGGGAAAGGTTACCCCTGTTAGCTCTGTGTCTTCCTTTGCTCTCAGACATTGCCATATCCCTTTATCTCTAGTTGGAGTTTAAGGAAGGGAAAGGGCTTTTCCCTCCCTCATATTAACAACTTTTTAATTATTTTTAAAAGGTGATTTGGTTTCCTCCCATTTCTGCTCTGCATCTGTGTGTGATGACTTGGTTACGTGCAGTACCAGGAGGATACCGTGACATGGATGTACAGCTCTTTATGGACAGCACTTACATCATATCAACACCACGACTTTGGAGTTTACCTGGGAATGGGAAGCTAACATTTGGGAGTGCATCTCCACGGAGCAGAACAAATGGATAATCTGCCTGCTGTCAAGAGTTAGGAGGTTTGCAGGCAGTAGTATCAGCATTCTGTATAGCCCATTAGCTCTAGTATAGGTTTACACACATTGGCTTTTCTCACAGCTAAAAAAAAAAAAAAAAAAAAAAGAGAGAGAGATCAGTATTCAGAGTAGGTTCTACTGAGGCAAAAAAACCCAAGCAACTGCAGTCTCACAGGGGGAATACAAACAGCAGAGATCACTTTTGTATCTTCTATCTGGCCACCTTTCACATCTCATTTGTTTTATTGCCCAAACATTAATGGCACTGCAGAACTGTTTCAGGGGAGAACAGGCAGCCGAGCACCATGCTTACACATCCCAAGGTTTGAGTTCCAGGGAAGGGAGACCAGAGGGTTTGATAACCACCACAGCAGCATCTGACTGTGGTGCTATGTCCTGTCCCTCTCCCTGTTCAGCTGAGCTTGTGTCCTCCCCTGCCACCACTGCAATACACAACAAGGACATCCCCAGCAAACACCCTCAGCAAGGGCCAGTCATCCTGCCAGTGTTCACAGACACATCTGGGTGCAGAAGATGTAGGCACAGCTCCTGTTTCCGTGGATGCTGCCCCACATTCCACCCTGTCTAATACAAGTGACATCAATCCCAGAAACCACAGGATTTCTAACATGTAGGCAAAGTTTGCTATTTCAGGATAGCACTGGCTTTGCATCTGGTGCTGTCCTTTAACAGCCACGCTGGGGATCCTTACTGGGGGCAGGAGACAAGAGCCAGGCACAAGCTTCAATGCCCCACAGGCATGGACCCAGGGCACTGCTGAGGAACAGGCTGCAAGGTGGCTTGTTTCAATCTCCAGCTAGAAAATTGGATTTCTCAGCAGAGCAAGTGGGTTTTTTTTTCTTTTTCTCTGTGACAAGACTGAAAGAAACATTTTTCAATCAAGAATCCCAGCAAACAATCTGCTTCCAAAAGAAGTGATTTTCACACCTATACCCTCAATAAGATCCAAGATTGCCACATAAGAGAGGGACTTTGTGCAGCCCCACACAAAAACCTGCCAGGGGGATGCCTCTCTGATCTGCTGTCACAGGAAAGCTCTGGCATGATGGGAAGCCTGCCTGTCCAGCAGCCCCTAAGAGACCTTTCCTATCATCTGTCCATCACCCTGCAGAGTTGCATCGGGGCCATCCACCCCCAGTCCCTGAGTGCCCACCAGCACTCAGAACCGAGATACTGTTTTGAGTCAAATCTGCTCTTGCACAACGGTTTTGCTTCCACCTGCTCGAGTCACACCTCCCTACCTTCCCAGGCTGGCTCATCCCTTGCCCTCAGGCCAAACGAGAGGGTTGTGCCCTCGCCAAGATCCGTGGGACAGAGCAGGGCAGAGCCAAGCTGCATGTTCAGTTCAGCCCCAGCAGCTCTGGGCACGGGGAGGTGTGAGCAGTGAAGCGGCTTTGCGTTCTAAGCACCAACCGTGCCGAGATTTACTAGTACCATTAATGCTCACCCACCACGCGGGATCTCAGCAGCTTTAACTCCATGCTAATGAAGTTTTAGTAGGGAATTATTTTTATTGATCTGCCCAGAGCAAAGAGCCTGATTTTAGTCCAGCTCTGTCAGCACACCCTTCCCCATAGCTCTTTTCTTTCAGCTTAAAAGAAAGGGGAGAGGAAAGAAGACAAAACATCTCTGAGCTCCTTAAAAAGGTTGGCAGTCCCAAGCAGTAAGTGGATTACTTTATTGATTTTTAGCAGATCTGGGTTAGTGAGTGCTTAGCGCTGCAGAACACATGCACACACTGAGCAACTTCAAGGAAAGCCCTTCAAGGCCCTTTCCTCAGGCAAATCGAACATCAGGCAATTAATTTAGGAGACCACCATGGATTTCTGAGTGTGGAGAAGCTCCAGCCCCTGTACCCAAATCAATCTGTGACAGACAGATTCCAGGGGCCAGTCCAGTCTCTCTTAAGCAGTGCTTCAGGACCATACAGGAGGCAGTCCCTCAGTTTCTACTAGAATAGCACAATGCACTGCTTCAAGTTATTGAATGTTTTTTTATTCCACCACCTCCCATTATGTAAAAGAAGACATTATGACTGCCACTGTCAATTTAGGAAGGCAAACTATTGCCCTGCTGCACCCAGATGGGACTCAGTGCTGCTGATGGGCATCCAGCAGCCACACCTGAGGGCATCAGTCAGAGCAGGACTCCCAGCAGAGCAGCGCTGTTCAAGCCAGCTGAGAAGCTAACGTTGTGTTGGGACCCCCAACTCACCTCCCAGTTAGCTTTCCAAGGCCACTGTGCTGCACACAGTACTTCAGCAGTGGGTTGGAATACCATCTCATCTTGGTACTACTCCACCAAGTCTTTTAGGATGCTGGTCTCTGACGCCAGACCCTAAACATGGAAGGCTTACCATTTATTCCACCCTGCCCCAGAACCAGGAAAGCTAGAAATTAAATATGGTCCCTTTTCCTTAAAGCAGGAAAATGCCAAACATGACCAAGAATTCCATCAGCTCCCCTTCCCATCTCTGTTTAAAGACAAAGGCGTTCTATGTATATGCTGGTGCCACATGTATGACCGAATAAAAAGGTGGCAGCTCTCACAATCCTACAGCTGCACATGTATCTTCCTCCTGACACTGCTCTGGAATGAGACTCCCAGAGAAAACCCACTGCCCATGGGGTGTTGCTGTTAGAGCTGGGCCTCCCTTCACAGGGCTAGTGAGAAGCAAAAGGGGCTACCAGGCTGAGGGCCCCAGGAGCCAAAATGCCCATTTTCCTCCCTGCTGGCCTCCAAAGGCAGACACAAAGACATCAAGTGACACGCTCAGGGCCAAACAGGAAGTCAGCAGCAGAGCAGGGACTTGAAGATGGGTTTCTCCAGGCTAACCAATGGACTGAGCCAACCTTATCCGTCTGTTGTACTGGTTGGCATTGGCCTGGCACAGGCAAAAGTCACCAAAAGGCAAGGTGCCTCCCGTGATTCCCTGGAGATGGAGAGGAAGGGACTGCTGCATCAGCCCTTCTCCACTCAGCCCTGCCCTTTCTCACCACTGTCTCATGTCCAGCAATAACCACAGACACCAAGCTAATGAAATTACTCCCAGAGCCCCACCGGGCTAATGCAATTACCAGCAGCAGCACATTCAAACAGCAGCACCACAAACACACCTGCAGTAACACAGCATGCCCTCTCCTTCTCCCCAGGCCTTCCCTGTCTCTCCCTGAGCCCTACAGTTGCCACCCAATGTGGGTCCTCTCCCCGAGGTCTGGAGGGCAGGGGCCTCTACTCCCAGTGCCAGGCTGCTCCAGGGAGGGCACTGCCTACCTTGCAGAAAGCACCGTCCCACGCAGCCAAGCGCAGCCTCTGAGGGCAAGTAATTCGCAGCGTGTTTAAACCTTGGGAGACCTTCAATTACCAGCACCATAATGAGGCCCTGGACACTAATCAGCGGTGTCACCGAATCCTCTTATGCCTGCCTAAGCACCTCCAGCAGCTTTGCTGGTTGCAGAGCCCAGCTGCCCACTCCTGCAGGGAATTACCTCCCCAGGCAGGCACCAGGGGTGGCACATGCACATTTTGACACAGGTGCAGGCAAGACACTCCCAGACATTGGTGCCAGCATGACAGAGATACCTGAGAAAGGCCTCTGCCCAGCCCAGAGGGCACCTGGGACCAAGCCCACACTGGAGATGCACTGGAGTTAGATAAACATTACTAAACTAGTAGAGAAGATATTTTAATATTACTGCTCCCTATTTGGGATGCAAAAGGCAGATTTACGTCCGTACCATCAAGCCAAGCTCCTTCCCTGAGATGCTCCAAGAGAGTTCTCGGTTCTCTCCTAACTGCGGATGGCAGGTGACCCCGTCTCGCTCCGCTCCCCTGCGCTGGCACTTGCTCACGGGGCGACAGGCAGCTCCCTCCGCACATCCGCTCTGACTCACGCTTTCTGCTCCAACAATGCACTTTTTAATATCATGCGGGGAGCAAAAACAACAGGTCCACTATAACGCCGAGATATCCCGAGGCAGAAAATCCATTTGGAGCCCAGCTAGAGAGAGAGTCAAGTCAATTAGACACTTTCTGGGGCGTCAAGCTGCCAACAATCCCAGCCTTTGTAACGGCGAAGAATCACTGCCTATGTGCTTCCCAGAGACTCCCCCTTGACGGAGCAGAAAGGTCAGCAGTGGTAGCGTCATGGAAAAGCATGCAACAAAGTATTCCTGGGAAGGTGGATCCAAAAGAGTAGCCATTTGGACCGTCTGAAAAATTGGTGTTTTTTTTTTTTTTTTGGTCAAAAGCATCCATCGCTTTGGGTTGGGTTTGCAGTTGTGTCATCTTTTTGGATTTCAGTAAAGTTTTTGATACTGTCTCTCCCAGTGTACTTCTGAACAAAATGCCCAGTCCACAGCTGGATAAACACATAAGGCAGCGGGTGAGCAATTGGTTCACAGGTTGAACACAGAGCGTAACACTGAATGGGGTAACATCAGACTGGCCGCCTGTCACCAGTGGGATTCCACAGGGCTCCTCCATCTTAGGCCCAGTGCTCTCCAATATCTTCATAAATGACTTGGAGGCAGGACTGGCTGGGATACTGAGCAAGTTTGCAGATGACAAAAAACTGGGGGGAGCTGTTGACTCCCTCAAAGTCAGGGAGGCCCTGCAGAGAGACCTTGACAAATCAGAGGGTTGGGCAATCACCAAGCAGAGGAAGTTCCACAAGGGAAAGTGCCGGATTCTGCCCCTGGGATGGGCCAACTCTGGATGTACTGGGGAATGAGATGCTGGAAAGCAGTGCCAGGAAAGGGACCTGGGGGCCCTGGTCAGTGGCCAGTTTGCCACGAGTCAGCAGTGCCCTGGCAGCCAGGAGGGCCAACCCTGTCCTGGGGGGCATCAGGCACAGCATCTCCAGCCAGGCGAGGGAGGGGATTGTCCTGCTCTGCACTGGTGCAGCCTCACCTGGAATATTGTGGCAGTTTTGGGCAGCACAGTATAAGAAAGATATCAAGCCATTAGAGAGCGTCCAAAGGAAGGCAAAAAAGATGGTGAAGGCCCTTAAGGGGAAGCTGCATGAGGAGCAGCTGAGGGTATTTGTTCTGTTCAGTCTGGAGAAGAGGAGATTGAGAGGAGATCTCATCTGCTGGACCTGGCATGTGCTGATGGCCACAAGAGCTCAACACAGGGTGGGAAAGGTCTTGTCACAGCATTGCCCTGCACAAGGCCACAGAGGGCTCCCACCTGCATCCCCCCAGCAGGTGCCACAGCCTGCTGTGCACCTGGGGGCTTTGCTTGCTACTCTCACGCTGTGCATCCCCACGTTCATGCTTTTACATTTCCTCCTGCTTCAGCAAGTGCAAAACTCCAGAGACAACCTGTCAATCTCCATCACATCCAGCTGCCTCAGATGGTCTATTTATACCAGACAGGCAAACGTGGCTATCTTGGAGTTCAAGGTAACAAGGGTTATTTCTGCACTGAGTAGCTCCTCTCTCGGGGGAGGAAGGCTTGAAGGTATCCAAGAGGAACAGCTTCACCTCAAGGGTTAGCACCAATACCTTCACAGCTGAGGGCACAGCCACGGGTCTCAAGGTCCAAGCCAGGCTCCAAAAGCCCACAGAGTTGATAACTGCCATAAGACATCTTGTCCCGGGACCCTCTGTATTCTGCCATGGGAGAGGGGAGATACAGCATGTGCTTTTGGATTTCTAATTCAGGTCTTTCCAAGCTAGAAAGGCCACAGCTTCAAGCTCGCACACACTTGGTTTCACCACTGAGCACTGCCTGGATCAGGTGTGAGCATCTGACTTCACACTGTCACATCAATGCTATAGTGAGGGCTCCAGCTTTCTCTGAACCACTCCTGTCTCTCCTTTTATGTCTCCCACACAGCCTGACCTCTGGCAGCCAGAGTATCTGAGCCAGAATAAAGCCTGCCTTATCAAATTGGCCCATTACTATCATTTGAAAAGATCTGTGCGAGGAGGCAGCATTACACCAGATTAGCACTGTGAGTCACGTGGCCACAGAGCTTTTGATCTGGACCAAGGGCCCAAAAGCCACATTCACCATGTCACCAAGGTGCAGCTCCTCTCAGCACTCCTCAGCCACCTGCCTTAGAGTTTAGTCCTTGCTCCAGTCAAAGGGATGTTTTTTATAAGCCACAGTGGGATGGTGGGGCTGCTGCCCCTCTCATAGGATGCTTGTAGCTCCTGAGGAACCAGGCAGCTCACTTGGATCCCACTTCCTCTTCATTTCTGCAGATGCCACTGGCTCATTAACCCCTTTTTCAGGAGATTTCAGCCTGTCCGTTGGGTCCTCTGAGAGCAGAGCAGGAAATCAAATACCACAAAATCCCAAGTGTGTCTGCATGAAAGAGGGAGAGGCAGGTTTCTCAATGCTCTGCTTTCTTCCCTAAAGCACAAAAATCACCAGTGCCTGTAATGACGTGATCTTCCTGGGGATGGCTCTCCTGAGCTCCACTGAGTGTCAAGCCAGTCTTGGAACAAGTTTTCATTTCTCCAAATACTCTGATACAGCAAACCTGGCCTAGCACTACTAGCACAGCAATCTTGCACACTGCAAGCCCCCAGCTCACACCTAAGAATGTCTCTGAGTCACCAGGGGAAAAAAACCTATCCCCAGCACATCTCCAATCAATAAACCACTCCCTGTCTTTGCCTGAAGACACACGTATGTCCATACTCTGCTGCAAGCATGCCTGTGCAGTATATTCCCAAACACCAGATCCAGAAGGACGGCAGCTGGAAGAAATGAAGCACAATCAATTCTTGTTGCCCAAACACGTGAGGCTTAAAATGCATTTAAGGTGAGCTGAAGCCCAAAGAAACCCTTCATTAACTGGCAGTAAAACAAGACAGGAGAGGGGGATATGAAGACCTCACCTTAGCCCTCACTGTCTTCGCCTCCACTGGTGGCTCAAACCACCCCACTCTTGATAGTTTGTATCTGACCCCTAAGCCATGAAGGCATTTCCAATTCACAGGAAAGCAACAGGTTCATTTTGAGATCATCTCCTTACAGGTACAACCAATTTCAGTTCAAGAATCTGCCAGCCCAGTCTGTTTGACATTCAGAGGACTGAGCCACCTCTTTGCCTTGCCCACACAGCCACACATCTCTCATCTTTGTTCTAGCAGCTGTCCTTCCCCTGGGACTCACCTTCCAGTGGCAGCCAAAGGGAGACAAACACAACATGAAACTCAGCCAAAATGTTCTCCCACAAGATCAGTTCCTCAATGTTTCCCTGCAGAAAATGTTTAAAACCCTTCACCTCCCTGTGCAGCCGAGGGGTGAGTAAGGAGCCAGCTACAGTGAGCATCCCTCTCCTCATCCATGAGTTCCATTGCCTTTCAAACATATTCTTCTCTCAAAAGCCTCATGTTCCCCTGTACCAAATGGAAAAATCCAGTGGTATTTAAAGCCATGGGAGCATGACAAAATTCCCTATGCCCTAAAGAAAGGAATAGCTCTGGAACAAGACAAGGACAGACCACACCTCACAGAGCCCAGACAGCCCAGCAGGGAGGAACAAGCACGAGAAGAATTTGCAGGGATGTGGAATGACATGCTGTCACTGTCAAATATCTGTTCTCTGCCCCTCAACCTCTTCCCAATAGAAAGAGAGAGAAAAGAGCTCCGGCCACATGTTTTGGGCCTTTCCTTTCGAGCCTTTGAGCAGAAGAGGAAGCACCTGGGATGATGTGGGCACAGTAAAACATGCTCAAGTACTGGCACTGCACTGAAGTGCACTGGCTTAAGTCAGCTTATTAAAGCAAGCCCTGAAGATCCCAGAGCAGCTTCTCCACAGAGCTGTCTCCTCTGCCAGCCAGACATACCCTAGCTGAAAAATATGGAACCCAGTTCCTTATAAGGCCTTAAGCTTTCCAGACCAGCAGCACAGCCCCAAAGGCTGGTAAATTCACCAGTCCCAGGGTCTGTCCTGATAGTTGCAAAGATCGACATTTCCCATCAGTCAGTTCCCAAGCACATTTTGTGAGTCAGTCAGGGATCTTCCCACAGGTCATTTAAGAGCCCAGCCATACTCACACATCCCAGCCTCCATGGTTCATTTAATTAATGAGGCTTTCAAATCATACCTATCCACTTAATCTTGCAGTCCTAGAGCCTAAAACCCAGGGCAACAAAGACTCAACACTTCAAGCACCCCAGAAATTGTGCAAGACACATCCCTCAGTGTCCCAAGTACTTCTCTGAATCCCCCTGGGCACCTGTGCCAGGTGGGAAGCTTTCCAGAAAAGCTGCTCCCCCAAGACACAGGCTACTTCAAGATCCCACAGGCGAAGCAGACCCAGGAAACATGTTTACATGCCATGCTTTGGCACACAGCCTCTAACCTAGGCTGACCCAGCAACAAGGGAAGATGGATATTGATGAACCCTTGGTCAGGTGAAAGGGAAGAGCTGAAACAGTTGAGGGCCTCAGCTGACACCAACGGACACACCTCTCTGACAAACAAAACTATCCCATTTGCAATCCCCAAGGGCTGCCCTGGTGCCTCTTCCTGGCTGGAAACCGAGCTACTGGTGTGGGCTGGCTCCCAGGACCCCGAGCAAGCAAACCCAAAAGCAGAATCTCTGTCAGCACTCTGCACATCTCATGGTCTTGTAGGTAGATGCAATTTTCTGTGCATTCCTACTACCTCTGGGCAAGAATCTCCCAAAACCTCCCCCATTGTCTGTAACCATAGTTGGAGAAGAGCCTTGCTTGTGCTTGCTGAGCACCTTGCACAGCCACTCCCTTGGAGCAGCCCCATTTCTGGCCCTTGTACCAAGTTAGCAATAAGAGAAGGTCATTTAGATCCATCCCCATGTATGTGGCAGTGAATGGGGCCAGGGCTGCCAGAGAACGGCCAGGCAAGGGCCAGTCAGTGCTCTGCAGGGTTGTCTGTACAGATATCACTGTAGATTTTGGGGGCAGCCAGTCCTGGACCCAAAGAGTAATCAGTGATGGAAGAAGCTGAACAGCTCAGGGCAGTTCAGCCCTGAGGAAGGACACCTGAGCACACTCTGCTCCTATCCTCTCTTGGAGCATCCATCATTTGCAAGAGGGATGCACCTTTGGCGTGTGTGACTGCTTTTTACACCCACAAGATGCTCTCATCAGGCCCACATAGCTCTGACCTGACCCAAGTCCAAGTCCCAGCTACACACAGAGGGTAAATAAATAAATAAATAAATAAATATCACAGATTCAAACCCCAGCATCCCCTTTTCAGCCTGAAGAGAAAGGCAACGAGGATGCAAGGACGCTTGATGCGAGATGAGATGTGACCACTCCCTGCCATCCCAGGCTCTAAAGGGCTCTTGTCTCCCCGGCCACCTGCCCCATCCCCTGCTGAGCAGGCACAGCCACCCCCAGGGCACCTGCAGCCCTGTGCGTGCAGCCAGCAAGGGACGGCTCCCCGGCCGGCACATCAGCCCTCCCCGGCGGGCCGCCTCTCTGCACGAGATACCTGTCAGGGGCAGGGATCACCTCCTAGCACAGAAACAGGGCTGAGCTCTTCCCAGCTCCCCCCACCACGGGTCGGCAGGGCTCAGACAGACCCACGTGTGTGATGTGGAGGCAAGGCTGGCCGGGTCTGCCGAGTGGGACGGGCAGTTTTGCACCTCAAGTGCCCAAGGTGCTGGTGCCACTGTGGAGGAGCCCCTGCTGCCCTGGTGGTGGCCTGTCAGGGGCTGCAAATGCACCCCCTTCTCCCTCAGCAGGACTCAGTGCTCCCTTTCACAACCCAGTGCATTTAGAGGGGAAGTATTCACCCGCTCCAGGGTCCCTCATCCCTAAGAAAACCCATCCTAGAGGGTGTGTCAGGCCCAGCCTGCCTGCAAGCTGCCATCCCCCAAACACAACCCCATTGCCCGGCCTGAAAACCTGCCCCAAGCGCCCTGGTGTCCCCTCCTCGCCTCGTGTATGCCTTTAACAGTTTGCTGGATTACCCATTGCAACTAAAATAACAAAGCTACAAAAGAAGAGGGCGAACAGACGCGATATTCTGCAGCAATTAGGGCTAAACAGGGGAACGGGGAGCGGGGAATGAATGGACAATGGGGAGGGCAGGGACATGGCAGCCCAGGCCCCAACAGGCTGGGCACGAACTGTCCTCAAGAGGCCGGGTCCAAGCCAGGGAGCAGCGAGCTGTACATAAGGAAACGCAGGGAGATGAAAAGGGTTATTTAAACAAGCACCGGGCAGTCCCCACAGGGCCTCCCTGTCCGCTTGGCTTCATCACAGAGTGTCCAGGGTAGAGCAGCTCCCGCTTTCCCCCCTCTCCGAATCCTTTCAGGTGGCGGGGGGACGCTGGCAAGCTGCGGTGGGGTCCGCTTAGAAAGGAAGGAATCCATTAATCTCTCTGGTAATTACTGCCACATATGGATTTGCACAATTACACTTCGTTAATTGGTTATTACAGGCAAGCCAGACTGATTGGGCAGAACGGCTGAGCTTTAACCCCTTCGCTGCCCCCGGGGCCACTCAGACAGCAAGGCAGCTTTCTTCCCCAAAACACTGTGTATCCTCCTGTAACCCTGCTGGACCCTATGCCGAGGACCAGCAAGCACAGCCCTCAGCACCCAGTCCAGACATCTTTGCTCTCATGCCTTCCTTTCAGCTGGGTTCTCAAAGAGATGGACCCAAGTGGAAAGGAGTGAGCCTCCACCTCGAAAAAGCCAAACTGCCCAGCCAATTTCATCTGCTCTGGGTTTGCAGCAGACACACCACCTCCTCCCCAGGGTGCTGAGGGACGGCAAACTCAGATTTTGTTTGTTTTTAGAAGGAGACCAAGATTCCTTGTGCACTTCGACTTTGTGCCCTCAAGCCCAGCAGGGCTGGTGCCAACAGAAGAATCCACCCCCAAGTCTGTTTCAGTCTGTGAATGCAACTTCTTCAGCTGGATTTGCAGTGTAATGCTTTTCTTCCTCAAAAACACTGAGAACAGAGGCTTTACTCCAGCAATAAACACATAAATAACCACAGTAATAAAAGCTATACCAAAAAGTACAGATAAAGCCCTTGTAAAACTCCAGACAGCATAGGACCTCTGCCAGTTGGGAGTGGAGGCTGCCTGGCCTCCCCACAACACAGCTACCATGTCCACCACCCCTCACAGGTAGGTAACCATCCAAAACCTGGCCCCAAACTGTCTTGTTCAGGATCCAGCAATGTTTCTGGAAAAAAAGTCAGAAGTGGCAGGCCAAGGCGAGAGCAATTTCTGCCAGAACCACGTTAAAGGCTTCCCATTAAAAGCTGTAACAAGAAAGCAGCAAACAAGAGCATTGCAGAAAACCCACAGGGCAGCAGGGCCCATCTGAGGAGAGAGCTTTTCTCAGCAGCCACCAACTGCAAGGACAGAGCAGGCATTGGCATCTTAGGACTTCAGAGCTACTGCACTTCTCCTTGGCCACAGAGGAGAGTACTCTAGGCAGCTTATTTCTCTCCCTTTCCCAAGGGCAGCCCAACACCCCCCTCCAGTGAGGCAGTGCCTCCTGGGCAGTAGGATAGTGCTTACCCCAAACAAGGGACTTACAGGAAGAGCAGAGCCAGAGGGCACACAAGGCACACGATGAGAACTTTTAGCTCAGCTTCCGAATCGACCCAGCAAGCTACTGCAGCAGGAGCAAGATCACAGCAAGAAAAATCTATCTCCAAACCACCCTCTAGCTTCATCCTCTGGGTAAAAAACCCCTTGGGCAGCCCATTTAGATTCTTCAGCTGAATCAGATCAAGAGGAGACTCAAAACATCTGCAACAAACACATACCCACCCTTTCCTCTACTGCTATCACTGCAATCATGCCTGCAGTGATATCATCAGTGATATTATAAAATCAGTGATATTATAATGCTACTCAACATCATACATATAATACAACACTCTAGGTCTAGCCTAGGAGAAACCTCCTTCTCATCAGCTAATTAAAGGGCTTCTACTGTCCCCACTCTGCTGCAAGGAGTAGCCCAGTAATAAAACTCTTCTCCCTAGGAGGTCACTGGTGTTTCATGAAAGTTGAGGTAGGATTTGTTCCTGTTGTCCGGTGACCCGTGATTCCCAGCTCCCTGACTTCATACAGACATTTCTTTCTCCTGCAAAACCAGCTCCAAGCTGTCTGAAGGGGACCATCTGGTCCCTCGTAAAGGCAGCATCTCCCAGCTCCCCGTGAGTGTTCCAGGTGTGCGTGAGCCGGTGTTCGAGGAAGGGAGAGGCAGGCCAGCCCTCCACCCATGAAAGGTTGCTGATCTGTCCCCTAAACCAACTGCCTCTGCAACGCTCAGAATGAATCTTCAGAGCTGTCACAGGCAAGATCAGGCAGAACCTGCAACCGTGTTTAAAAAGGTCAGCTGGGCAAAGTCAGGATGGGAAGGATGCTCGCTTTATTGACAGATGCAGAGTGGAAGGGGCCAACCTGTGGGTACCTGCAAGCTGGTTTTGGCAGCACACGCTAGACTTCAGCTCTGGGCTCTGTTGGCTGCAGCTGGTGACAAATCCTTTGTGGATCACTCCCAGACAAGAGTCTGGGACAAAGCCTGAAACTGAGACTGGGGCTGAGCACCAAGCAGGGATCTTGTGCAGCCCCCCTTTATGCTCAGGGTTGAGAGCAGGCTGTTGGGATGGACGCCTTTCTGACTCTCATGGCAGTTTTTAAAGCTCAGAGACTAGAAAAAAAATTTTCTCTCTGTCCTTTACTTACGTGCACATCTGCCCAACACAGGTTGGTTTTGATTCCCAGAGTTCAGAATTGGTGCAAAGGTTACTTTGCATCCTACCAAATCAATTCCAGCACTGTACAACTGGTTTACCTGATATACAGGAATCAGACAAATAGTGTACCTGTTGATGCTAATTAAACTTAATATTGATATGGATATTTGACATATTTACTAGTAAAGCAGCAAGAGAAGTTGCTGGTTTAAATTTTATGTGACTTGGAAATACATAAAGGCAAGTAAATATATTCCTTTTGGTCAGAATATTGTTGCATATGTATTGCAAAGAGCTCACATGCAGCAGAGTTAGCGGAACACATTGAGTCAGCTCAAAACCCAAACCAGGTTCAAAGGGATCTGAAATTAATTAGGCCATTAAGACTTTTTCCCAGTGGAATTCTCTCTCTCTGTGTACATATACACATATATTTAATATATTTGACAAAATAAATATTTATCCAGGAAGAGCTTCATTTTTCAGAGAAGCATCACTTTTTTAAAAGTATCCTCCTGGAAAAATCTTGACTAGCTTTACATGTAGCTCTCACCTGTTCTTTTTTAACCTTTATGAGCTGATGCCCAAAACTCCTTTAGTATAAGCCATCACAGCCCCCACCTGCAAATACAGTATCCCTTTCCACACCCTGAACACTTTTCTTTCCCTCCATTGCAGGAGGAAAGTATAGACTCACAGATCTGGAAGAAACACAGAGGAACACAAGCTCATCTGACCCATCTTCCTGCCCCAGATCAGACCAGACATCTTCGGGGACAAAGCTGCCACCTCCTTCCCCAGCCCATCTGTCCCATCACACCTCCACCACTCCTGTTAAATTATATTTTCCCAATGTCTAAATTCCTTCAGTGGAGAGTGCAGCCAAATTAAAGTCCTGTAAAGGCTCTGTTCAGATGGCTACAGGAGCGGAGCCCAGGAGCCTGGGCAAACCCCACGGCACTCAGTGGTGTCCTGCACAGCCTCCCAACCCAGAGCGGAGCCCACACAGCTGATCTGCACAGGGTCAGGACGAGGACTTACAGAAATGAGGGAAGGAGCCTGTCTCCAAGGAATAAGGAACCTGCGTGCCTGGCTGCATTTCCAACCTGTGTCCTGTCTCTTCAGCAGACTCAACCATGAAGGGACGTTTGTGATCAGCTCTCTCGGAGGCGCTGGGCTGTAGGAGAAAGACAGGAGTGTTTACATATTACAGAGCAGCATCCTCGCAGTCTGTCCTAAGTTACAAATTTACCTCCCAGACCTTGACCGGGCTGGGGTTTCCTGTGTTTGCTCCTGTCTCTTTGGAAAGCAGGAGATGTTGCAATGCCGGGGGGAGGGCTGGCTGCACAGCCTGCCTGGGAAAGGCCCGGAGACGCAAAGGAGTTGGTCCAAAGCGGCTCTGCTGAGAAAGTGTCTCCTGGAAACGATTTCTTTTCTAATCCCAGCTCCTAAAGGAACAAAACCAAGCAAACAACTGCCATCCGGTCCGAGCATCTGCCTCAGTTCTGCTTTCCTGCTTCCCTCTGCCAGTTGTCTTTTTTTTCTCTCTCATCTGCACCCACTCTATCTGGTAACAACCCTTGCCAGTGAGAGGGTGGCAGTGTTGGCCACGGCACCACTGGACTCCAGTGGAGATTAGGCATAACTGGCTTTTGCCTCACCGAGCTGTCGGAGGATGGTGGGGGCAGGTGTGAAGGCAGCAATGTTCTGTACACATTCCTGGGCAGTGCCACAGGTCGCTTGCAGGTGACCTGGACAGACCTCTGTCTCCAGAAGGCTTTCAGAAGACCAGCCTGTGCTGTGACCGGTTTTTCTTGTGCTGAAGTTAAAGCCCCTGGCTTTGTTCCTATGCTTGCTTATCTCTGATACATTCTCAAACCATGCATAGGCGTCTGCCTCCATCCTCCCTCGTGTTTGGATTTTGCCAGTCTTGGTGGAGAAGAGCTACAAGCAAACAACATTCCTCTCCCCAGTCTGCACTGATAATCTCAAGATCTCATCTCCTCTGCTCTCCCCTTCAGGCTGTGTCAACACGGCTGGGGTTGTGGAGGGCAGGACTGCTCTGCCTCCACTGCCCCATCCTGTACATTGTGTGCTGCTCAGCCCTGAACAACCCCACATAGACTGTTCCTCTGCCATGTGAGTCAGACCTACTAGGGGGTTTTAACCACCTCCCTCTCCTAGATTTCTTCACATTTACAGCAACAAAACACGCAGGTCCCAAAGTGCAGAGTGATCTCAAAACTTCACCTTCCAGAGACTTTCAGGAACTGGAGCCTCTGCTCTGCTGAGATCAGCAGACAGAGCATTGCCAAAGCCAAGGTGGGACACACAGCCCTTTCCTCATCAGTGCCAATTTTTGGGACATTTCCCTCAGGAGAAGCAGCCACAGGGAGTCCAGGCAGGCAGAGCTAGCAAGGCTGCCAAATTGCTGGTTTGGTTTTGCTTGCACTTTTAGAAGATTCTTAATCTGAAACTGCAACAAATTCCTCAAATTCAAGTTCTCATGCAGCTGAAACCCTGCAGGGTAGTCTGGATTGGAGCCAGGAGGTGAGAAAAGAAACTCCTCTTTAGGAGACATAGAAATCCAGTGTGCTCTGTCTGCTGTCTCCTCTCTCCACAGGCACTGCCCCTGCTGTGTGTAAGATGGATCCAAACTCCTTCTTTTCTTTTATTTTTACCCAGGAAGGGCTGCCCAGCAATCAGATCACTACTCAGGGACTCCAGACTCCCTCGAATCTCCAGTGACCTTTCAGACACGCTCAGGTTTGCCTCCCCAGTTCCCACAAACAGCAAGATTTCTGTGCCCTGAGCTGCGGTGCTTGGATCCCTCTTCCTATCCCTTTCCCTTTCTCAGACCTAACGTATCTCAGCAGCTGCCAGAGCGTGGAGCCACTCCAGAAATGAATCTCCAGCGTGAAACGGCACGGCTTTAATTACACAACAGGAGCCAGAAGAAAGGCTGTGAAACACTGCTCTCTCAAAAACTTAAACCTCCACTTGAGGCGCTTTGTGTGTGGCTGTGAGCAGAAGTAGCAGGACATGAGCTCTCCAAGCACATAAAAGAGCCAAATCAAATGCCCTGTTGATACAGTCTAGCAAAATAAACTAATGATGGACAGCACTGCAGGTTTTCATATGTGAGGGAAGGATTTACAGTGATACCAAAGGAATTATTTCAGCCCCATGGTGACAATACCCACCCGCTTCCTTATTATATTTTATTGATCTTGCCCTAAATACATGTGGCTGGAGGAAATGATGCATAAATTACTAACAAGTTAATTTCTTGCTTCGACACAGACTCACAACAGCCCTTTGAAGGGGAACCAGGAAAGACAATGTGTGAAAGGATAAAGGCAATGAGACAAGCTTGGATGTAATAATCCCATGTGAATGATTATTGCTGCAACTAATGTAATCTAATAATGAAGAATTTACGCCAGATGTCCCCCGGAATATGCCAGGCAGACTCAGGATTCAGCAGTGGATCCATTTCTAAGGAAACCTTATTAGGAGGGGAAAAAAATGCTGTTGTCTGTTTGTCAAATGGGAGGCTGTAGACCTTTATAGTCAGAGTCTTAACAAAAGCCCGCCTTGCAAACCTTCCTGGAAGGGTGTTCATCAGGCCTGATTGCCCATTTGTTTTCAGGAGAAGTTTAAGATGTTGAGTTTGCCCTGTAAAGGCTCTAACAGCCTGGGAGCAGCCCATTTTCAGAAGCTGTCCCTTGCCCCAAGCCACAACTGACACAAAGATATCTCCCTGTCTCTCCCTGGAGCACAGAGGGAGCTGCTGGGACATCGATCTCCAGGACAAGGGAATGAAGAGTGGAGATTCACTTCTTTTTATTTATTTTAAACTTGCGTCCCTTCAGCTCCCTTGAGTAAGTGCTTAAACCAGTGCTCCCTCCCTGTCCTGGGGCATGACACACCCCATACACCCCTTTCCTTCTCACAAGCTGCAGGATATGGGGACACCCTGGACCAATGAAAAGGAAAACAGAGAGCTCTGCACCAGAGGATTATCATGGGGCTACCCAGGCTGCTGCAAAATGAGATTGGCTTCACCTTGGCTCAGGCCATTTTGCAGCAGGAAGGTGAGCACAAGGCCTGGCAGAGTGCTGCTGGCCATCCAGGTCTTCATGAAGACCTGATCTGGACCAAATATGTTGCCCAGAGAGCAGACCTGAGTTGGGATAATTTGTTATTTCAGATCTGGCCCCAATGGAATGCTCTTCTAGCCCAGGGCAGCACTACCAACAGCACTGATTTCCGTGGCATGTTAGGCAATCAGCCAAAACAGAGACCCAACATCCACACTTCCTCTGCATTCGAAAACCACCCTGAGATAAGTGCAAAAACAGGCACAAACCATACTTTTTGTTCTCTCTCCTCACCTCTGTTTCTTATTCTTCACCTCTTTGAAGGTATTTTGAACAGGAATGCCAAACACCTATTCTGGTTGCACTTCGGGGTTTGAACTGCTATTCGTAATTCCTCCTTAATTTAAGAAGCTCTATGGGAAGAAGGGGGAAGGGGAGCTTAAGCAAGATCCAGATCCACTACAACACAAACCACTATGTTCAACTTGAAAGATTTGTTTAAGCCCCATTAACTTAATTGGGACTTAACATCTTGTTCATTCCTTGTTCTTGCAGAAGACCCAGAGATCTCCACAGTGAACATGTGTGACTCCAGCACTGAGTCATGGGGACTGTGGGAACACGGTTTGATTGTGTCAAAATCGTAGCCACCGTGCTTCTCCCAGGATCCTCCTTTCCCAGGTACTTGGAGAGTGTAGGCTGCTTGTCTGTTGAAATTTATTTCACTGGGGCTCTTTGATCTGAGCCTGTGTGCCGCTGGTCTGTTCTAGCAGGCACACAGCTGTTCTGAAGGACTTTCCAAACAGTAATGCAAACATAGCTGCACTTAGGACTTGCAAACCCTGATTTTAGCCAGTTTGTATGTCAGGCATCACTGTGCCTAGAAATGAATGCAAACAGGACCAAAGATCAGGTCTAATTTTAGTAAGCCTTTGGGCTTTATGTCCCCTGACCGTGTTTGCTTTGATGAAACACGATCATAGGATGAAAGAAAGCAAAAACCCAGCTGGCACCTGCTGGGAGGGCAGGGAGAGAGAATCTGGCAGACAGGAGGTTCCTACAGAGATTGCCAACACTACTACACGTCTGTTTTGCTTTTTCGGAAGGATGGTGAATCCAAAGGTGATAAACATTTGGCTTGGCTGGCCAGAGACAAGATGTGCCCACATCAGACGCTGCACACACTCCCTCCTCTCTCACTGGCATCTCTGTGCCTCTCAAGGCAGCTCCTTCTGCTGTGCTTCACATCTCCAGCCCCTGAGCTTCAGAGAGACCGAGGCTCTGCTAGAGTGAAACACATCAGTGGGAATTGCTGCTCCCTTGCAAAGAGCAGGCTGGCTGGGCTGCTCTGTACCAGACATCTGGACAACTGACTTCACATTTCAGTTTGCAGCACAGCACAAGGATTGTCGTTAGAGGACATCTTTGAACCTCAAAAAGAAAACTTTGTTATCTGCAGTATTTTTAGGGCAGCAGCTTTATTTACAATTCAGTGCCACGAGAAGACAAATGTTTAACTAAACTGGGAGTGACTCTGTTCTCCAAATCATTCCAGTGAGGAAGAGTGACTCTGAAGTGAAAAAAACTTGCTGTTGTCTGAGCATCAAAAGAGGTTAGTAAAGATTCTTGACCACCCTTTCTCTTGGTCTGGAGCCCTGAAGAAAGGACTACAGCCCAGTTGTGCTCTTTAACCAAGGAGCATTTTTTGTGTTCTCTTTGCACCAGTCAGGACACAATTCCTTTCTATAAATATCCAGTGGTTTTCCTGTGCCACTGAACACACAGGTGAGCTGGCTGCATACATTTCTCAGCCCACCAAAGCAGCCTGAGTGACTCATTGCCCCCGGAGCAGCAAGGAGCAGTAACCTCCTCTGACAGGACAGTCAGATAAGCCAAACCACTGGGCTGTAATAACCCTTTTAAGCTTTCCAAACCCATTCCTTGCCCCCACTCTCTCTCCAGAGAAGCCCACAGCACCTCTGCAGCAGGGTGAGCTGCACATCTAGGCAGAGGGACCTGCACCCTGGGCCCACCAGATGGATTTTACGAAGGTGGTCTGTCCTGCTGGGCCCCTTCTGGGAAGGAAGGAGGTGCTGATAGCATTACTGTGTCTGCTCTCTGTCACAGGGACTGGGGCTTGCCTGCACCGGAAACAACACTCTAGGAAAGCACACAGACCCTCGTGGAAGCTACAGCAATTAGGTTAATTAAGAGCTGGGGTAGGCCCATATGTTTTCTGATCTGTTGTTTTTTAGGTCCCCTATTGCACCTGTTCCCACAGCATCCAAGCACCCCTAAGGCTTAGATTTTCCCACTCCAGACATGAGAACAGAAGGACGTCTGTCCCAGATCAGAGCAAGGCCTGCTTGGCCTCATACCCAGCAGCAGATAGAGAAGCCAGACCTCTGGCTTCTCTGTGTCATGTCATTCCCCTGGTACAGGTGCTCTGCTCTCCCCAGGAAGGTCCCAAAGCTGTTCTCTAAGGAGTCCAGTATCAATCTGACACCATTCCTGGAGGTATTTACAGGATGTGTAGATGTGACACTTAGGGATATGGTTTAGTGGGACTTGGCAGGGTTGAGTTTATGGCTGGACTCAAAGATCACAAGGGTCTTTCCCAACCTAAAAGGTGCTATGATTCTATGATTCGCTTTTAGACACGAGGCAGAGGCATGAGTTGCACAGTGCATTTCTCTGAGGCAGAATGACTTTCTGGAGTTACACTTCAGTGTTGGCATGGAAGCAGAGTATCAGCTGTGTGCAGCCATCTCCATTTCTCCTGCTTATGCAGGAACATGAATAAAGTCCTTTTAAAGTCCGTGGAATCTCCATCGCCTGTTTCTATCACCAAAAGGCTCATCCGTAAGACCTTCTCCCACTTAGGAAACAGGGAAGGATGTTGTGAGGCATAATTCACCATTTAATGGGCTGAGAACCAAAATCTGCCCTGTGTGTGTACAAGGAAACAGGAAGGAAAGGTTACAAAAGCATTGACTAATCCATTGTGAGTGTGTGGGTGCACGTGTGTGTTATTAGCTTTGTCTGGCAGCACTTGAAACACTTTTGTCAGCACCTAAAGGAACCAATTCTGAATTTAATGCATCCAAACAGAATGAATTGCAGCCTGGAGAAAATGGGGATCTGTGTCTGACTTCTTGTCAGCACTTACATGACTTCAGTGAGCTAGATGTTTGTTTATAAGTAATTACAGTTACTTTACCAGAAACTTTTTATGTCCAGTATGCATTTAAAATGCAGACTTTAAACTCAGTTGTAAGAAAGGCATAGATTTTTTAACATTCTCAATGCCCTCCTCCTGGCATGTCAGCTGGGATTTTACACCAGAAGCAAAACCTTCTAAAGGTAGGCAAAACCTTCTAGAGGCAGGGCAAATCAAACAGGATGCTGAATATTCCTGAAGAAAGAGCTAACAGAGGGAAAGGGAAATGAAACAGCTTGAACTGTCCTGCCCTCAGCAGCAATATTCAGCTGTCCCAGTTCAAAAGAGCAGAGTGACAAATGCATTCAGGTGAATGGCTGGCCTGCCTTGAGTGCAAATAAACCAGCAGCCTGAGCAAACTCTGCGTGCCTGAGCAGTGCATGCAAAATTCACCAATCGCTCCCACAGTGCAAACTGCCACTCTTCCCTCCAAGGGCCTGTGGCAAGGGTCTTTCACCCCCACCCCAAGTGCTGTACCCACCAGAAAGGACAGAGAGAAAAGCACAAGTGGCAAGCAAGAAGGGTCTTGCAAAACGGAGATGGAGATGCGGGAAAGGAGGGAGAGCAGTGGGGAACACGGGCTGTCTATGACTTTTCAGAACTGTTCCTACTGTCTTTCTTCTCAAACTGTATCATTTCCCTATGGGATATTTGGGTTGTTCTTGTGAGCTCAGCACTGCACCACGTCTGATCTTTACGCTATCTGGAGTGCTTGCACTGACTCAGGATGAGGTAAAGGGAGGACATCACTGTTTCATTCTCTGTGGGCTGTGCTGTACTTCCCTCTCAGTTTGGGCCAGGCTGGGCTTGATTTTCCAAGATCCCAAAGTGAATACATCCTGCCCAATTGCAGCCCTTCCTTTCCCAGAAATCATCCTATGGAATAAGCCCTGAACAAACCGTTTCCTGTATCCCCTTTAACCCTTTTCCTTCCACCCAAATGCTCTGTGACCCAAGGCCTGCTCCAGAAGGCACAAATTCAGTGCAATTCCCTCGTCCTGCCCACTCAGAGACTGTCAAAAGCCAAAAATGACAGCACTGGAGTGCCAGAAGCAAGCAAGTCACCTGCAATTTCACACCTGCCATCGCTGCTTTTGTGGCAGCTGGCGAGGCGAGAAGTTGATGAAGGTCCCACTTGGCCCAGGCTGAAAGTCAAAGCAACTGTTGTGCTTTTCAGGGAATGTCCTTTCCTGAAGTAGGAAGGCAGGTAGAAAACCTGCTGGCAGCTGCCCGGGGGCATCTGCTGCCTGGCTGAGGAGGCATTTGTGCTTTTTGCACACTGTCCTGTTCTTGGCAGCAGCTTTCCTGAGCTGGAAAAAGCATTAGCCATCATCAGCTGTGGAAACACTTTCTGGGCTGTGGATTTCTTTCTGAGGAGTCACAGCTGAACTGTGTCGGCCAAGTCTGCCTCCCTTCTAGGTGAGATTTAATAGAGCCAGGTGAGCAGCAAAAACCATCCCGCAGGTTTTGACTCCACTAGTCAAACCTAACCTGCAGTTTGGATTGTTTCTCCCTACAGGTATGCAGAAGAGAGGCCATAAACCAGGCCAGGGAACTCCATAGTACAACTTTGCAAGTGTGGGGACAGGCTGGGCTCTGGTACCTGCTCTTCTGCCCTCCACTAATCTCCTGCTGCCCACTACCAACAGGAGCCTGGCCTGCTTACCCATGGGCAAGCCCAGGTTGTATTTCTCATTTGATGTGAGAAGTGATCTTGTGGACTCTTCTGTCCTGACCAAGAGCTCACAAAAAGAATTTACTCTTCTAAGTCTATGCACTGAAGACCCCTCACCAAACACCCACCACCAGCCCCACATGAGCAGCATGCTTAAGCCAAGAGGAGGGAGCCAGCCCCCTGCAAGAACCAGAGGAATCCATACAGGAGCAAGACTCAGGACAGAAACCAGACTCATAGAGGCTTGAGTGTGTTGCATTGCACACAGTCTGGCCTCCTGGCCCTAATATCCTCTGGCAGCTCCCAGAGCAGGAGACGAGCAGGTTAGTGACTCGATCACGACACCAACTCCTGTGGGACCTGCTGCTCCAGGATCCCCACTGCCAGGCCCCGGCACAGCACGCAAGGAGCTGCAAGGATGGGCAGCCCCTGGGGCTTGGAGCAGTGACTTCTCTTCGCGACAGAAGTGCTGGCCAAATGCTGGGTCCAGTCCAGTCCTTGAAAATTGGAGTTTTGGAAGGCAACTTCAGCCAGGCCCTGGTAAGTGACTGCTTGTTTGATGGCTAATTGCTTACGAAAACAGAAGGCACAAACTCGATCTGTGCAGGTCTTACATCACCAAAGCCCGCAGAAACATCCACCTCAAATCAAAAACTACCTGTCTGAGAGACCTTCAGTAAAATTTTGTTTCCAACTCCCCTTCTGTCAGACTGCAGAAATGAAAAGCTAAAGCCACCCGGTGTAGCTCAGTTCACCAGGAATGTGTTAAGTTACGCCACAAAAACCATCCCTTTGCTGCCAAGCAGCAAACACACAGAGCTGTGAAAGGACATGCGTGCCTCCCAGTTAATGTCACCTTCACAGCTTCCATAGGTCACAGCACAAGCACATCCGCTCCAAAATAAGATGCCAGGCAAAGCACGGATCCCCTTCTGAACAATGCAGTGGGCCCACAGAGAGATGAGGAATTTAAGGGAAGTGGAACAACAGGAAATAAGGAAAGTCCCTCCAGCAAAGACCCTGTGGCCCATCGGTGGTCGCTCAGCACTGCATCACACAGAGCAGTGACACAATGGAGTGACTAAAGGACTGCCTGGCAGCCAGCATTCCCGTGGCCATTGTTGCCAGCACGGGAACTACACAGAGAGCAAACAAGAGCTGAGTTCCCAGGCACTGCGGCAGAGACACATCCACTCCAATAAAATTACTTCCTGAAGCTCCTCAAGGCCTGGACATACCGTGCCATCCTAACTGGTAATTCATATCCTGAAGCAGGAAAAACTGTGCCAGGAGGGTATAAAGAGTCAAGCATTCTGGACAGGCACAGGCTGAGGATAGTTGTAACCTGAAAGTCACTGCAAGGAAGGAGACCCCCTTGAGAGAGTCTTTGTCTGGCCTAGGGGATATATGGGAGAACTAGAGGACTAATCCCACCCAGTTGTGGTCTCACTCTTGTTGCCTCTAGAAGTCATAAGGGATGTAGGCTTGGAGAAAGAGAGGGGATAATTTTATGGTCTCTTTTCTGGCAATGAAGGCCCTGTAAATCCCAGTGAAAACCGCTAGAAGCACCAGCTCTGGTCAGGAAAGGAGAAGCTGGACTGTTTTGGGCATCAGTGTGGGAGCCATGCTGGCCTAAACAGCAGCTCTCTGCAGAGGATGCTACATGCAGTCAATGTATGTAGAGGACAACAACAAGGACAGGCTGGGGGATCCATGTGGTGGTTTAGCTCTCAAAACAGCTCCTGCAGGGATTCAGAGCAGGGCGTTCGGGGCTAATCTCTGCGTCCCCTCAGGGAACCTCAGGATTACTGCCCTACATCTGCTCACAGGGTTGGGCCCCACCTTGTCAAGGCAGGGGAGGTGCTGACAGTCACTCTCAGTTCTGTAATCTGTTTGGGATAAGCAGCGATGGGCCCTGTCCACTGTGATGCAGCACCTCTCAACAAGTCCCTTGAATCCCTTGCTCACAGCCCCGACTGGCTTCTCTTGAGCCTTGCCTAAGGCAGGAATGCACCTCATGGCTTGTCATCAAGGGCTGACTCCTGGCAGCAGCTACAGAGAGCCACAGTGCAGCTTCCTTGGCTACCTCACACAGGAGGGTCTGGCCATCACTGATACCTACTCAGCATTAGCCCATGGCAGAGTCTTTGGCTACAGCCCCAGCCAGGGTGGGAGTGCAGGTCAGCACTAATCCCCAGAGCTGTGCTTTCCCCTGTCAGCCCATGACCCCCACACTCAGCCAACTTCCCAGCAGAAAGGGCTGCAAAAACCTGCGTGGGCTGAGGGATTGTACTGTTACCTCTATGAGATCACCTACTTGTTTCTCCTGCTCTCCTCTGCCTCCTGAACATGCCTCTCAGAGCTCACTGCTGGTCCAGACAACAGCTTCATGGCACACACTGCTGGCCTTTCTTCCTTTCAGGGCTGAGGATGCTGGTTTGGGATCCAAGCTCTGGCTGTGCTAGTTCCAGGCATTCAGCTCCATCTGCTGGCTGCTCTGTCCTTGACCACTATGGAAACACGGAAAGCTCCATAAGGAACAGCCCCACCTTTATCCAGTCTTCTCCCAACCCTCACATTCTGCTGTTGAAGCCACAGTCACGCCGCTCACCCAAATCACTTATATGATGCACATTTCCAAAAAGGGAACATTACATTGAAAATATTTTATTAAATAATGTTACAAACAGGACAATACATACCAGAATTAAATCAGAGATTTTTAATTTATAATCATAACTTAAACATAATTTAAGAAAGACTTTCTAGACATACAAATCTCAGGCTTCCATTTTATTTGTAAATAGTACACAGGCAGGAAATCCATACAAACACCTACAAATTATTTTGAAATTACTTGGGCCAAGATCAATGGCCACAGACTGACTTACTCAAGAACAAGTATTTTACATTACAGTTAACAGCACAGAAATATCCTCAGTAAAAGTTAAGAATTAAATACATATGTATATACATGTATTACAGTGCATAATCCCACAGGGATGAGATAATTTCAGATCTACCAGCTGCCTTTAGAAACCAGAGTACCTTGTATTATAAGCACTATGGTTCCTAGTGCTATTACAAAAAGAACCAGAAATAAAAAACAGAGGGTTTAAAGTCCCCCAGTTTTTTGGGATACGCAGCAGGAACCCAAATAATTGCCCATATCAGTACAGGCACATTTATTGACTCGGACATCTCCTTAAACTGACTTCCACAAACCAGGATCAGTAGTTTCAAAGCCATTCAATTTTTCATCCTGATTATTCTGTTTCTGCCAGCATAACCCATATGACTCCAGAGAAGACACCTCCAGCAGTGTAGTAAGTGATGTGAAATAATGCATGTCTTCACTTCACCTCGGTACCTTTGAGTAGAGCAGAGGAGGAACCAGCCTCCTCTTTAGGCAGCAGTGCACTCTTTGCTCACCATCTGGACAGGAGATGGCAAACTCCCAGTTATCATAACTAACATGACTGAATGTAGACAGTATTTTGCCAGAAGGCCAGAGTTTTACTCTCTGCTTGTCTTCAGTGGAAATACCCGACAGCTTGAGCTCAGAATTTCTGAGCAAACACACAAGGTCTTTTGTATTGCAAGAGGTAAAAACATCTGGACAGCTGCTGATTTGCATGCAGCTTCATTTTCCAGAAATCTGAGACAAAGGTGGCTTCAATTCCTGCGGAGAGAATAAAATTCCTCCATAAATCAGAAAACTGGCATAGATTTGTATTTGCTCTCATTTCAGAGGAATTTTGTATGCAGCAGGTAGCAAAAAAACTGCACAAAAATGTTCCTAATACTATATGCAGCTGGACAGAACCCCAAGCACAATCATCCTTAAGGAGCTGAATAACTATTTCTAATGCAATAAATCTATCAGTCAGTCTTGTTAGGAACGTGCATGCAATGCCAAGATGCATGTTAGGTACCCCAAAGCACATACTGCTGTTTCAGCAATGGTATAGCAATTAGCAGCTCTGATTGCTAGTGTGATAAACAGGAAGAGAATTTGGGAGTGCAGCCTCTTCATGCACTTACCTGAAACTCCTGAGTTAGACATTCTGGCCAGCACTTTGGAAAATACCCTCAGTGGCTGTTTCATGCTGGTTACTGTGAAATAGAGAATGAAAAGTACTTTAATGACAACAGATTTATATCAAGTGGATTTTAGCAAAGTGATGGCACTGTTTTTCATGCAGCTTTTTGAGACACAACTTACCTGAAAGGAATAAATTTCTTTGCTGCAAGAAGAACAAGAAAAGGTATTAGATTTCAAGACAAAAGCCCCTCATGCAAACATTTTCTTCTACTAAAGAATTCTGAGTATCTCAAAAAATGTCATTATCTATCAATAAATCTCACAGGCAGTTATTAATGTGTCATTAGCCCCATCTCAAATTCTCATTCACTTTCCCTGGAAGCAGTTACCAATAAATAAAGTGCTGCTTTTTTTTCATCTAATTCTTCTTTTCTAAACATTTGGTTTTGACTATTTTTTCCACTTTTTTAGATGTTCATCCAAAAGCCAGACATGGCACATTTGGGTCCTTGAAAATAAATTTGGAACTTGTCGAAGCACGGGAATTAACACTTTTCCAAAAAGCAAGGTATGGGGCTTTGGAGGTTTGGGTTTTTTTTTTTTTTTTTTATTTCTTTTTCTCCACTGAAAACTTCACAGGAAGGTAAATAGAACCAGTGGCCCCAGATCAAGTGCCCACCTTTTCTCCGGAAGCGTTTTGCCAGCCAAAGGAGGAAGGACGCGGTGGACAGCAGGGAGGCAGAGGTGGCTGCTATGCCCACAGAGACGTAGCTGACCAGTTCAGGAGCTGAAGGGATGGAAAGGTTTCAGTGAGATCAAGAGGCCAGCGTGGTATTTGAAGCCCTCTCTACTTCTTCCCTTTCCCTGTGCTCTCCGAGAGGAACCAGAAACAGACATATCCTCTGCATGAAGCAAAAAGCTGCACACTGAAAATTAACCCACCCATTGACAAAGCAACGGCAAGGCGACAAGCTGCCTTCACCAGGGTCTGTCTAACCTCCAGCTTCAGGTGGCAATTTGTGTTCATGTTTTATTTTTCATGTTTCAGTTCATATTTTAACTCTCTGTGTGCTGTCTTCTTCTTTGACCAATAGTGTTGAGATAATGAAATTATTCAAGGACCTAAATTCTGCTCAATATAAGTGGAGTTGAGGTTTTAGGACCTCAAGCAAAAGCATTTCAGGCAGGCTCAAGGTGTTCTCACTGAGGACAGTACAGAGCTCTCACTTCCTTGAATGAGAAGGCAAGGCTGAGCCTCCTGTCCTTTGAAACTGCAGCCTGACAGAAAAGCTCTGTGAGGAGTTCATCCAAGAAACTATCACACCAAATTAAAAAACCTATAAACTTTTCCACGGAGAAACAGATGAATGCAGAGTTTCCCACAAGGTTCTGTTTCTCTAGAAAAGCTTCTGCCTTTATTCATATGAAAAAAGCTCAACGCGAGAAATATTTTAATGAAGAAACAAACAAAATAACCTGAAATCAGGTTGCAGCTTTTGTTTTCTGAATAAGAAATCAACATTTTTCACCAAGATCTTTTAGTATTTTTCTCCTCCTCTATTTTTTTCTATTCATAAACTTCACCAGATGTTCTAGCTCACTGGTTGGTATTACCACCACCAGCCCTCCCCACCTCATCTGACTAGAAACCTCTCCGTGGTTAGTCAGGTAAAATACCTTCACATGTGGGCAGGCTGGCACTCCAGGTTCCTGAGTGACCACACTCCAGAACATGAGAGCCATTGAGACTCCATCCTTCAAGACAGCTGAAGTGGCAGGAGGTGTTGTAGGTGAACAGCCCAGCGCCGTGTGAGCAATCCATAAAGCCTTTCTCAGGAGCGCTCAGTGGTTCACACTGTACAACTGAAACACAGAAACAAATGGTTAAGAGTCATTAAGGAATTTCCTGTCTTTGGCACTGTTGTTCGCACTAGCAGATGTACAGTTTATTTTTAAATTCATTTGAGTTTGGGATGGGAGCAGCTCACAGAGCCAGGAGCAGGTATTTCCAAGGCAGGGCAACTCACATGGGAGCATAATTTGGTCTGGAGCGAGGACCACAAAGGAATATGGATTTCAATGTGTTCCCCAAATGACCAGAAAAATGCCATTTGCCAACCCAGTAAGTCTTACCTTTGCATTTTGGCGCTGGCTCTGACCACTGTCCCTGTGCTGTGCACTCAGTGCTGGATGGCCCTTCCAGAATGTAGCCCTCATGGCAGTGGAACTCACAGCGTGAGCCATAGGTGAGATCTGCACGATCACAGGTCACAGAGCCTTCTTCTGGCCACCTTACAGCCTCACACCTCACAGCTGCAACACAAGGATATCAACAGAAATCAGCACAGAGGCCTCAGGAAGACCACCTGCCAGTGCTGAGAGCCCTGAGTGCTCAGGAGAGCAGGGGTGAGGAAAGGTACCTGCACAGGATGGCTGCTGCCTGTCCCAGGCCCCAGAAGACCCACACTGCAGGGTGGCTGGTCCTGTCAGGGTGAAGCCTTCCTCACAGCTGAACTCGCAGACAGTGCCCCAGGTGAGCTCCTCAGAGGGAAGGGAGCAGTTCACAGCACCATGGGCAGGCATTTCCAAGGCAGGACAGGTCACAGCTGAAAGGCACAACAGACAGCACAGAGCTTAATTTGGAGTAGGTAAAGATAAACACTCTCCTGAGAGCTGGCAAGAGCACATGCCCTGCTTGGAGCTGTCCCCTACAGAGCCACAGTACCTCCCCTTCACACCTGGTGGTGTCTCAGTGATTTCAGCATGTTACACAGTGCAGCCAGAGCCCCCAGACATGCACCTAAAGCACACAAGCTATCCTGGGAATGGCTCCAGATTATACTCTACAGTGGATTGCATAAACAGACACTGGCTCCCACTTGGGGTTTAGGGAAGAAAGAGCTCCTGCCAGAACACTCCACTCCAAAAGACTGTTATCCTGTGTACTGGGGACACCGCTCCCAAGTGCTGTTTGTCTCCCTGCACTGCTGTTTCCTCATTAATTCAAGAGGGGAAGTCACCCTGCCTTTAGACCTGCTTATGAAAAGTGCTCTAGACATGCTGGGATGAATGTTACTCCTTGCCTACACTTGAATGAGGAGGTCTCTTCAGATTCCTTGATCTACTCTAAGCCTTAACTGATGGTTTCCAATCCAGTAAGTCTTACCTTTGCATTTTGGCGCTGGCTCTGACCACTGTCCCTGTGCCGTGCACTCAGTGCTGGACGGCCCTTCCAGAACGTAGCCCTCATGGCAGTGGAACTCACAGCGTGAGCCATAGGTGAGATCTGCACGATCACAGGTCACAGAGCCTTCTTCTGGCCACGGTACAGCCTCACACCTCACAGCTGCAACACAAGGATATCAACAGAAATCAGCACAGAGGCCTCAGGAAAACCACCTGCCAGTGCTGAGAGCCCTGAGTGCTCAGGGGAGCAGGGGTGAGGAAAGGTACCTGCACAGGATGGCTGCTGCCTGTCCCAGGCCCCAGAAGACCCACACTGCAGGGTGGCTGGTCCTGTCAGGGTGAAGCCTTCCTCACAGCTGAACTCGCAGACAGTGCCCCAGGTGAGCTCCTCAGAGGGAAGGGAGCAGTTCACAGCACCGTGGGCAGGCATTTCCAAGGCAGGACAGGTCACAGCTGAAGAGCACAAGAGACAGCACAGAGCTTAGCTTGAAACAAATCATAATTTTTTTTTCTTTTCTGAAACTTAGCAACATACCCACTAAACATGAGCAACTTTAGAAAAGGGATCAACTATGCTGCCATTTCAGAGAACAGATAGGAGGGGCAAGGTCTCAAAATGGAAAACTGATTTTTAAGGCAAGACTGTAAATTCATTTGCAGCTCATAACAGTAATCTATTTACAATCCAAAATCCATTTTAATTCCTGTTTTGATTCTTGTTTGATGCTTTTATTTGCTTCAAACTGTAGCTTATTCTAAGCTAAGCACCTCAAAAAACAATTCCTACAGTCAGGAGCAACTAGCCTGTTATGAGCAGTCTCACAGGTAGGTCATCTCCATTCCCTGTTCCCACCTAAGAGTAGAAAAGTCTTTTCCTACAAGCAAACCTAAGCCAGGGCCAAAACATTCATCTTGCCCATTTCATCTCTTCAGGAACAGACCCGTGTACTGAACAAAAGAGCACCCACACCATGTAATTAGTTACAAAGGAATTGGCCAGTCTTCAATTTGTACCTACTGACAGAGCAAGGAGTTTACAGAGCTGTGTAAAATGCAGAGAGCTCACCTTTGCATGCTGCAAGGGGGGCAGACCAGACCCCAGAGGAGGTGCAGTGTACAGATTGCAGTGCAGTCAGTTCGTAGCCTTCCTCACACTGAACTGTGCAGGACGAGTTGTAGCTGAAGTTGCCCAAAGGATGGTTGCACTCGAGGCTCCCGTGATCAGGTTCCTTTAGTGGGTCACAACTCTCAACTTCAAAGAAGCACAGGAAGGTGCACAGTCAGGGTCACGAGCAGCTAAATCAACAAGCCAAAATGAACACCAGCCAGCATGAGCTGGTCAAGCAGCAGGATGAAATAATCTTACCAAACTCGCATTCGGGGCCATAGAACCCAGGGTTACAATGGCAGGTGTGGCTGTTAATGGTCTCTATACATTCTCCACGGCCACTGCAGAGAGATGGGTTGCAAGAAGCTGAAAAAAATATACAGCAAATTATAAAAGAATCAACAATGGCCACTAAGGAAACATGGCTGGCAATTTGTTTATCTTTCTGACACTAAACAAGCCCTCTGTATAGCAAAAGAAAATCAGAGGGTTTGGTACTTAAGATTATCCTGTCTTTTCACAGAAGGGATTCTGAAATCCACACTTTAGACAGATTAGTTCACAGTGAAAGGACTCTACTGGCTGGAAACTCCCCAGACCACTTGTTCTCAGGTAGATATTAGCAATATTAAAAATGCAAAAGGAAAAATGAATCTAAGTATTAGAAAAAGGACAATCTCCACCCTGTGAGCAAGCATAAGTGTACAGGTGCTTACAGGGTCGGGTGGCTAACATGTCAGATTAAACAACTCATCCCACCCACCATCTCATCTCCACAGGGACACACTAGAACGACCTTTATCACAACATACCTGTGTAGCACAAGGCGACCTTCTTTTTCTCACACTGTTCATCATTCCATTTGCCATCATCCTTCCCTCTTTTGATGTAGATTTCCACGCAGTCCTCGTTGTTCCCTTTGCCATTTGGCTCACCTGAAGCCCAGTTTCTTGCTTCTTCTGTCAGTTCTTTGTTAGTTCCAACCCAGGTCCACACATCATTAATTTTTCTGATTCCAATCCAGTAGTAACCCGGGTTATAGGGCAAGAATTTATTGAGATGGTTGATTTCCTCCTTATTCTGAATAGCAACCATGTTAGTATACCTCTTTTTGCACCACTCCTCTGCTTCCCTGTAGGTCATGTTTCTGTCTGAATAATGGTATGTCCAACCATTCACCCCCTGCAGCACTGTAAGTCCTAGAATGAAAAGAGGTCCAAAAGTTGGTGTCTGACTTTTACCGCAGTTACTTTATAAATAATCAACTGGCAAGTTTCAAACCCAGCAAGTCAGCTCCAAGTATAGGGACTTCAGCCTGTGAAACTATGCCTGGCCACACAAAGCTTTGGGACTTCACAGCAGGCTGGAGGAGCCAAGTATGGATTTGCCAGGCAAGCAGGGAAACGTGCCATTGCAGCTAGAGGTGCTTCTGTGGGAACCCAGGCTCAGGTTAGTTAGGGCAGGTTCAAAAATTCTGTTTAACGCTGAGCTCAAACAGAACAGTCACATTATTATTACCATCCAAATAGTTTTCTACACAGGGAAATGCACACTCACCATAAGTAAGAAGAGATAGGAACCACAAGCAAACCATGTTTGAGCGTTTTCTCTTCTCTATCTTTTAAAGCAGGTGGCTCTGAGAGATCAAAGAAACACATTTGTAAAGAACAAACACTGACCTGTTACAATTCAGTATAAAATCTGCCTAAGCAGTTTTTTCTACATGCTTTGAAACAATTATTCTAAAAAACTTAAATAAAATTTCCAATTTTTAGGAAATTATTCATTTTAAAACAGTTCTTAGCATCAAGATATCTTTAAAAAGTGAACAGCTTTAAAGAACACAGAATTGCAGCTGTCCAGCTGTCTTTTAGCTGAGCAGGCAAACAGAACAGCACAGTGCATTTCTACTCACAGGCTGTAGCTGCAGTGTCCCCGGGGCAGAAGTTCCTCTGTAATATTTCTCAGTGGCTTCTTTCTGTGGCTCAGCTGATGAACTCAGACTCGAAGATCAAGTTCAGCTCCAAGTGCCTGGACTCTGTAATCCCATGCCTTTTATTCTCTCCAGTAGCCGCTCCTCCACGAGACAGGAAAGACGTTTGGGGAAAAAAAAAACTTGGAAAATCCCAGGATCTGGCCCTCCCTCCCACTAGAACGGATGTCTTTTCTCCTGACAAATCAACCCTCCAGGAAAGACACCCCGCGCTGACAAACTGCCAAGCGCCACGCGTTACATGCTCTTACTGACAGAAACACACAATTCCAGGATATCAAGGAGGAGGAAGACAATTCGAGTTGGCTGCATGAATGAGCAGATTCCAGTCTTTCCCCTGGCACAATGTTTTGCACCAAGGAGGTGCCAGTTCTTCCGGTATCTCAGTAGGAAAGGCACCGACGCTCAAAGCCGGTTAACTGAGTTTGAGTAAAAGGTGAGCTGCAGCACTGGGCAAGCCCTTCCTTGTGGACAGCTCGCTGTGCAGAGCTCCCATCTGTGGGGAGGTTTGCCAGCCCCAGGACTGTTAATCCTCTTCTACAGTCCTGCTCACAGTACAGGTTCATCAGTCACTTGTAGCAGCCAAGCTTGGAATGTGGATTTCACTTGGGCTGTGTGCTCCAGATCTCAGTAGAGTTCCAATTCCTGAACAGGTGCACGTAATATTTCAGGTGGACAAGGCAAGACACTGAATTCATGCACATTTATTGTGTTTACACTGATTAATTACACTGCTGCATAAAGCTTCACCGTTATGGATGAGGTTTAATGAGGTTCAACAGGCAAAGGACTCAACAAGGGTTGTCAGCTCTAGGAGGGCACAGGGCAGCACCCACTTCACATCTGTAAAGAATAGTTATAGTTTATACAGTGCATGCTGGAGCTTTTATTTTGGAGCCTCAGCCTCTTCTTACAAAATAAACAACAGTGACTCATGAATTCCTTGCTAACATCTCAACTGGGACCAATTCCCAGTTTTTCCACCCCCCCCAAAAAAAAAAAAAATTGTCACCTTACCACATCTTAATAGATCTCTGCCCATCAAAGGAATCCACCTCTAAAAGAGAGCATAGAATAAAGAGTATATTCCAAAACAGCCTCAGTTACTAACAAAATATGACAGTTAACTGGAAATTGCAAAAAAAACCAAAAAAGATCTAGAAAGCAAGTCAAAGCTTGTTACTGAAGAGTGTGAGGATTAAAACCAACATACTGCGTATTTGTAGGGAGAGGAACACTTCCTAGCAGGTGTGAACTAGCAAAGCTAGAAACACAAACTGGCCATCAGAAACCCAGGAAAGTCGAGGTTAGCTCTTGGCTGGCCTGGGCCAGCCTTGCTTAGAAGAATCAGACTTCCAGAGGCTTCCAGGTAAGATCAGGTTAGGGCTGATCTATCTTTAGCCTCTGCTGTAAATTGGGAATGAAAACACTCCCTGTTTGCCAACCTTTCTCTGTTAGGATGGTTTACCACCTGAAGAACACAGACAGGAGCTGGGGCTTTTAAAGCACCTGTACAGTACCTTGTGCAGCAGGCCATAATTTCCCAGGGGTTCTGTAAACATTACTGTAACACAGACCAAT
Organism: Empidonax traillii; assembly: GCF_003031625.1. NCBI lineage: Eukaryota > Metazoa > Chordata > Aves > Passeriformes > Tyrannidae > Empidonax > Empidonax traillii. The sequence continues at coordinate 667,300 of NW_020955667.1, read as the reverse complement.
GTTAATGAGTTGATAGGGCAGGCTTTTTTTATTTTCTAAAACACTGATCAGCTGTTATCACTATAGACATTATAGAAAAAAAATTACAGACAACTCCAGAACGGTTCTTACCCTCTCAGGAGCCAGAAAACCCTACACTTTTTTCCCTGGATATTCCCTTTCCCAAATCATTTAATGAGCTTCCTACTGGTAAGTGCTCATCCTTGTCATGGCAGAAGCTCTGAAGCCGAGCGGGAAAACTTTTGCAGAATTGCTTTGTCAGTGGAATCTCCGGAGGAAGGAAGAGAGTATTTCAGAATTTACAATAGTCTTCCTTCACGTGGGCTGTCTGAGACCTCCTGTCTGCAGCAGATAAAGACACCCCCCCCCCCCCAAAAAAAAATAACAAAACACCAAAGCCTAAAAGCAATATGCTTGTAAAAATTCCAGGCTAAAAAAAGACTGACTCTTTTTGTTGGCAGTATTCCCTCGTACACTGACATGGGGCTCTTTCTGGTTTTTCCCAGGGAATTCTGCCATTCACCGATTGCATTTTTATTTCCTTGTAATATCATGGAAGATGAACACATCCAAAATTTTCAAAGGGGAAAAAAACCCCAAAAAAGCCTGAAAAGCATTTTCCAAAGCACAACAAAGGTTAAAACCTCTTTAATAAAGGGCAAAAGCACTTAAAATTTCAACCCTGTTGTTCAGGAAGACGGATTCCTCCAAGCTAAACCTCATATTGGAAATATGGCATAAGTTACATATGTATTTCAGGAAAAATACCTGTGGTACAGTTCCTTAGGTTGAACTGTAGATAATCGAGCTAGCAATGCCATGCAGCCTGCCCCTTAGCTGCTTTCCATGTCACTGATTTATTCTCTTCTCACAGTTATTTCACATTCATGCTTTTTTCCTCTTTTGCCAATTGATTTGGGAACATAAGAGCCTCATTTCTGGTGCTGCACAGAGCTGGGTGAAGTTGCCCACTCTCCTCTTATACTACATGGGCAAGGACACAGTTTCTTAATACAGAAAAAATAGGAGACTCTAAGCTTCAGGTAAATTTTTAGAAATGTTGTACACTTCTTTTTCTTATACACTCCGGGCTTTCATTTTAACAAGTAAAAGCCCAGCTTTTGACAAGTGAATGGGAATATTCCATATCACCTCTTTTCCCTTAAAAACAGAGGTGCTTCACAAGGATTATCTAACAGCAACTGATTTTCTAGTTGGAGGGTTTACTTATCAGGCCACTATGAGATAGAGAGGGTAAGAAAAAGCTACATAAACATATTAGGAGTAAAAACAACAAACCCCAGTGGGGCCTGCTGTATAAAGGACAGCAATGGACAGAGGACACGTCAAATGGCATTTCTTTTATACAGAGAAAAGCTGACAGATCCTCACTGCAAAATGTTTTGCGCCGGGAAAAGAGAACAGGTCAGAGTAGGAAAGACTGGAGTGAAGACTCTTTCTTTTAGTTCCAGGCAATCAAGATACTGTTTAAGGATCCAAACCCCAGTAATTACCTTTGGGAGGATGGGAAAAGGTGTCAGAGGGCTGGCAAAAAGCAAATATTGCCTTTCTGTGTCTAGGAAAGGAAGATCAAGGTAATTAGAAGCCGGGTCTTCCACGTGAGCTCCTAGAAAAATACCAGAATAACACTGAAAAAATGTTAAAGAAAACAACTGAAAAATCAGCAGCCAGCTGCTAAGCTGTTCAGAACAGCTGACACTCATAGAGTTGATCTCTTCCTGGCAGATCAATCAAGTTTGTGGCCTAGGCTGAGTCAGGAACAAAGAAACAATACTGCCCCACGGTCTGTTATAATTAAGACTTTTAATAATGTCCCAGGAGACATTCCTATGAGGAAACAAGTGAAACAATGCTTAGTTGAAATCACCATAAAATGAGCATATAAGACATGGAATCACTACTCAAAGGGCAGGTTTTCAAAGTTTTTCACTCTCTGTCCAAGGGAACTATTTTATTGCCACCCCACTGTAGAAAAGGGTGATGGAGGAAAGAAATCTTTACCATCTTCTAAAACCTAGAAGTTATTCCCGAGTACTTAGGAGGCATGAGATCAATAACGTTTTATGTCCACTTGGTGCATAACAAGTAGTGGTGGCTTGATTTGTAGTGGCAAAGTTTTAAAGGAAAATTTTCCAAAGAAACCATGAAATGCTAAAACAGGAGTTTTGTAAAGCCTACCTTTCTGTTGGAAATTTTTAAGTCTTGGTTCGAGAAACATTTTTCAGTAACTTTATCAGTAGCTTATGAAAATTCAATGCAGTGCAAAATTATTTTACATTATCCAAAGTTTTCTGTTGAACTTGCAGATCAATCAAAAATTCAAGACAGATACAGAATATGGTGGGATCTCAGATAAGCAGAATATGTAGATGTCTATTTGTACATATAAAAAAAGATAGAGATTCATTTACTATGTCTTCAGAAAAGACTTTTTCTTCACCTACATGGTAAGATTACATCTGCATTTACATATTTCACAGTCTTCCTTTTTAAAACTGTTAATGATGCTGTTATGTCAGCAGACAAAAACCAGAGCATTAAGTACCTCTGAGTAATCCAGTTCCATCTCTCTCCTAGAAGGTAAATTCCTAAATTAAAACACTTGATAACTATTTATATCAAAATGCTTTGTATAATGGGCATTTATCCCATGGCCAAGAGCTGTAGGGCCACTTGAAATTTTGAAGTAATGGAAAAGTCTCCAGCTTCACCCACAGTGACGCTCACTAGAAGAGGGAAAATAAGAGCTTTAGCCAGCCTTGAGGGGAAAAGGAGTTCTGGTGCCAGTAGGGAGGGTGTTTCCTGTTTGGAGAGGAGCTTTCAGCGCTAATTCATCAGAAAATTCAGAGACAAAGGTTTAAGGCACAAGTTTTCCCCGAGGTCTAGATAGGAAGCAAAGATAATTTCCAAAAACACTCTCATCCCTTCTTAGCCTCCGTGTCTCATTAAGTGTGAATAAGGTGGGCAGTGCAACTGCTACCCAGGCGCTGGAATTTTGCAAGGCTGCCTGAGACAGTCTCCACTCTGTCTGGAACCCCAGGAGCCAGAAAATCTCACCTCCCCTTCTTATTTCGGGAACTCTGCTGTGACTCATAGAGCTCAATTTCCCCTGAACGGGCAGAAATACCCACTGAAGAATCCAGCCTGAGGCCAGGGATCACTCTCACTGAGCCAGCTGGGATTCAGAGCACTGGAACATGAAAGAGAGCAAAGGAGCAGAGGAAACAACAACTCACACCTTGAGTTAAGATAAAAGCAGGGCTGGCCTTAACATCACACACTGGCTGTCCACGGGTGCAGGTGGAGGTGATCCCATGCAGAACTTGGTTATTTCTAATTCCAGTGTTGGAAATCATGGCAGAGAAGGTCTTGCTACCCTTCATGCACACAGGAAAGAATGAGTATATCACACAAGCATTGACCCAGCACCGAGGATTGTAGTGCCCGGCTCTGTTCCACAGCCCCACACTCTCGGCAGGTGAGACGTCCCACAAGTGGCACTGATGGGAATGCTGGCTCTGAGGAACAGAACAATTACAGCTTTTGGCAAGTGAGAGGAGCATGGGCAAGTATTAGGATTAGGAGATTAGGTAGGTGGTTGGTACTGTAAAAAAAGTCATCATGAGATATGTTTTTTGTTTTGCAGATTCTCTGCATATCTTCTGCCTTGCTCTGTTCCCAAAAAACACTGTTTTGACTTAGAGACCATGTGAACTGTGGGCAGCACTGGAGTGCTGACACGACCTTCCATTCTCCATTTGTAGTATTATGAGGGAGACACTACAAGAAAGGATGAAGAGGCAGTAGTTTCCCTTCTTTCCTAATACTCCTCACCATTAGTTTACAAATTCCAAGCTTCAGGTCTGTTCTCTTCTGGGATTAAGTCAGCTCCAGGAACATAATTTTTATACATCAGTGGACACAGTATTTAACATGTTTGAGTCCATAACTAAAGCAGCATTCAACAACAATGTTTTGGTCATTAAATCCAGAATTTTTAATTTCAATATTATGACTTGTCAGATTTCTCAGTAAGTGTTCAGCCCAAACTGCCCACTCCCTAGAGCTGTACTCTAAGGAGGGAATGTCTACTAAGCAAGCTTCAGCAAAGGACAGTCAGATACATTAGTCCTTAATTTTTTTACTGGGAAAGAAGTAGTAAACAAACTCTCCAAGTGTTACCTGCAGCAGATCACAAACTAGAGAGCCTCCTTTTTTGAAAGACCTAAAAGTTTTGGGTCATGTATCTAAAAGGTGTTTCAGTGATACTGAGCTCTGTATTTCAAGCCAAGCCCCACAGATTATCGTCTCTGTCTGATGCCACCTATAAAACCAAGCAGCAGAAAGGTCCATCACCAAAACTACTGGAATTCTGTGGAATGAGATCTCAGTGACTTGGTATCTGAAATCTTCAAGGCAGAAGACCAAAGTACAAGGAACAACTGCACAGGACTGAGAAGTAAAACCCCACTCAGGAACAGCTGGCAAAGGCACATGATTCACACTGCTCCTGATTTTTCACAGAACAGAAGCTCTTGAATTGAGTACTCTTTCAGGAGGACTTTTAGCCACCCCACCACAAGTTTGCCACAACCACGAATTATTAAAAGAAAGACATTTATTTCTATCAGCTGGATATGTAATTACTTTTTAGGACAGGCGTGTTTAACACAAGGTTATTAGTGGAGAGTACTTCAATTGCTGCAGATAGTTGTTTCAAGAACAAAGGCATCATCACTAACATTGAAAGCAATGGTGTTAAATTGCTAAATATTATCATTTCCCAGACAAAAAAAAAAAAAAACACAAAAAACCATCAACAAAAAACAGCAACATAAGGCTTTTTAAAGTTCCAGTTAACTGGTGTAAAGATAATTAGGACTTTCCTTATTTCCTGGGGCATGAAAACAATACTTTAACTTCCCCAGTGAACATTTTGCTCTTAGAATACAATACTTTTAGATTTCTTGACTCATCAGGAAGAATGAGTGTCACCTGCCCTGAAACTGCTGCACTTCCACATTTGAGCTTAAAAAGCAATCCACAAACAAAGTCAGTTTTCTAAAATGCTGAGCATGTACCCCACCCTACATTAATACCCCATTAGTAACCCTTCACCTAAAGGCTTGTCAAGCACTGGCTGCCCAGGGAACTGGTGCAGTCACCATCCCTGGAGATATTTAGGTGCTTAGGGACATGGTTTAGTGGTGGACTTGGTAGTGTTAAGTTTATGGTTGGACTCTGATCCTAAAAGCCTTTTCCAAACTAAATGATTGATTCTGTATTTATCCTTCCTGGTGCATATTAGTTGGGGATTTTCTCCCCTCTCATTTACGAATAGACATTTGCTCATCTTTTGTAGCAACACATAATAACAAACAATAGCAGAGCTTGGTTATTTTAGATGACAGAAGTAATAATAAGCTAAGATAACTTTCCTAATAGGTTTGGGGATCAGCAGGAAGGGAAGGAATTGCCACTTATCATCTATAAAATAATTCTGGGCCTGCATGCAACCTTCTTATTTAAAGCAGTTAGGAGTTCAGGTTATTTGTACTTCTAAGCAACAAATAAATACAAATAAAATACAGAGGGGAAGCTACCCTACTGCCAAAATAAAATGAAAGATCCAGATTGTGTATACTTAAAGATAAGTAAATTAGCAGTGCTGTTGCTCTGTACCTTCTAGAGTCCAAGACAGACAAAGATTTACCTAAAGGTTAAGTCAAAGGACATAACTTCAGTTTATGTCCAGAATTCTGCAGGTGAGTCTTCACACCATTACATTCCGTATTCCTTCATTCTGACTTTTTTCCTTAGGAACTGCAGTCCCAACAAAGGAAGGACGTGGCTCCCCTCCAGGCTGAGCACCTCCAGCCCTAAAACCACCGTCCAAACTACCCTCATACCTCTAATCCATGAGTGCACACACGTGAGTTTACCTCGCAGAACAGCAGCTGCGAGGCCCTTCTAGTCAGGATGTCACAAATCCCACACAAATGAACTCTGATCAATTAAACAACTCATTCACACAGTTTGTCTCTGCAGACCACAGGGTAACAGCTGGGACTCAGGAATCATCACCTGCACACGGCTTCCATCACGCCCCCAGCATATGGTGCCAGGCACGGACAGGGAGAGCAGGGAAGGACAACCAAAGGACAGCAGAGCCCTGGAAACAAACCCAGCGGGCTGGTTTCACTGAACAGGGGGATTCAAGGCAGGAGCACTCTTTCAGTACTTCAAAGACTGACAATCCTGTGACAGGCAGGTGATATTCATGGTTATCTGGAAGGAGAACCAGGAGAATGACACCCCTTGGTAGCAAACTCCAGGCTTTTCAAAGGGTGCAGACATTCCAAGAAGTGCCCTCTGGAGAAATGCTTTTCCAGGTGCCCATTTTTAAACCTAGGGAAGAGGGAGCAGCTAGGAAGGCTCAGAAAGGATGCAACAGGCTCCAAAAAGTAAACAAGTTTTCTGTATGTAAAGGGATAAGGTTGGTACAAAAAACCCCAAAGGGATACGAACCATCTGCAAATACAGACCACAAATTAGCAGATGTTTCTAATCAGCAGAGCAATGAGGTTGTAAAACTGCCTTCTATGAGGAGCAGAACAATAGGCTTGGTTTTCATCAGATCTTGTTCAGGTTCTGAAAGGGATCCTAGGAGAGCATTATTCATCAAAACAAGGTATGGGAGGCCCAGAAGAGGCTCTTTATGCTCCAGCATGCCAGAGGTTGGCTTGGATTCCTAACCTTCAGTGCACAAACCAAGCCTCTGGCTCCTGGACTGACTATATACATGCACAGATCCCAAAGACGGTAATACTAAGGCAGATAATGTTATTATCCTGCATTTGTTCCGGCTTCTTCGCTAATCTGAGGAGCTGCTAATCAACAGCTGTTGAAGAAAAATCTTTATTCAAATCCTATTAAATTGTGTGAGCCAAGCAGCAAAGCAGACCTGTGGTCTTTGATGTCCATGATAGTTACAACTTACAACAGTGTGTTTCACTTGCACCAGTGTATTAGGCATTCTTCTGCTCCACTCCAGGGTGTGATCCCACTCGGGGATAAAAAAAAAAAAATTTGCAAAGTACAGCTGAACGTTGACCCTCATTTTATTGTCTCTCTCGTGTGAATGTTACATGTGATGGAAATCCCCTACTTCAAAATTCTTTCCTTAATTTTTTCCTGTAATACAACCAGGAGCCAAATATATCCCTACGTCTTGTGCACTGCTGTCAAGGAGCTTAATAAAGGGAAAAATTTATACAGCTGGAGTTCAGTGTGATTGCTTCCCTTTTCCTGACTCTGGGAATCTGGATTGGCTGAATGGTTTTAGAGAAACCCGTGTTAAGCTTCACTGCAGCACAACATATATTTAACACGTTTGCACAGTAATGTTCTTTTTCTAATCACTTGCCATTCAGAGGTTAAATATCAAAATAAATATCAGGATGTTTTGACATCAGGGTACTCCTATTTGCCTATTCTCAAACGAAATGCTACATTTGACCTTGAACTGCAATCCAGCTTGTTTCTTTTAAGATGTCCTACAAATTCACCGGTGTAGTGTCTGGGCACTGAAAGCGAACAAGAAATAGCAGATCTGAGACCCACACAGTAAACTGATCCTGCATTTTGGCAGGATAAGCCCATCAGATCTGAACTCTGAAGGTGACTTCTGTGACCTGAACTTGCCCAATTACAGCTGGCTTTGGTATCTCCATATGCAGCAGCAGAACAGCCTCACCTTCTCTTCCCCATCCTTCATTTCAATGCAAATTAATAAAATAAGTGACAGCTGGCAATAATTAATTATAATTTCTCAATAATTCCACTCAAGACCAAATTAGCTTTTAACTACAGATCAGAACTACAGAACTACAAATGCCATCATAAGAGCTACCCCATTTGGGCTTTCAACCCAGGCTTTTGCAGGGATCTTTTCTGTTACTGGGTTACTCAGCAGGGAAGCCAATGGGTGTTTTCTTTATAACCATCAGTTACTGCACAATCAACTTTTCCCTAAAGTTGTTTCTGTAAAGTTCCTTTAAAAGAAATACAAAAATCACAGCCTTAATGCCACCACAAAGCCCAGCCGAAATGCAGTTGAGTGTGACAAGAATGTCTTCGTCCCCATCAGCAGTTTCCATCACCCAAACATTTTGCCCAATACACATTCTCTCAGCAGGCACTCCCACTGTCTCAGTCCTCCACCTATTTTCATCACACCTGTTTGTAACATCGACAGTAGCTGAGTTGACCTCAGTTAACAAATTCAAGAGAAATCATTAAACAGAAAGAGCGTGGTCACCCTCTCATAAGGGGTACAGTGGAGAACACAAGGCTATAACCTGCTTTATCCCTCTCGAGACACTCAGGAAGTACTTACAGTAGGTACCAGGACATCACGTACCTTGACAACAATGAACTGGAGTAGCTACCATAGTTACACCCAGTTATCAGACAATGCCACGCGAGCCACAGGTTTTACTGCTTCTTTTTTATCTCTCTGATTCCTGGAATAAGTAGAAAAGTCTGACCAGGTTCAGATGCACCAGCTCAACCACTATCTTGGCTGACACTCACCAAATTCAGCCTGACAACTGTTTTGTTCCACCAACAGTTTAATCCACTGCAACACACATTGCCATATTGTTGCGACCCAAGCCAGTGGAAAGAGAGGTGACTTTTCCAAGGTCATACGAATTAAAACAATCTGATAGGAAGGACATAAACAGAGAAATTTTAGTCATTTGGGCCAGCACAAATCCTGCAAACCATAATGCCATTATCTCTATTTGTAACAGAGAAGAAGCAAAAAATTCTGGCAATGCTGACCCTTATGATTTGCCTACTCAAGAAAAATATCCACTATCTTATCTTATCATCGCATCAGTTCACTGTTACCCAACTTGTTTACAATACTTTTACTCAGAACAATGGGTTTTAGGACACCGCTGTTAAAAGACAAGATGTCTCTTGGCCAAATAAATAAAAACCCCCTTAATTTTTCAGAAAATAGTGCCAAACTCACAGTTAGTATGAGTAAGTCCACGACAAAAGGAAAGTCCCTCCATGCAGCTTTGTTGGAAACAGGCTGTCTCTGGTTTAAGACCCCTGTTGCCCCACACCATCCTCTTTGTACCCTCGAGGCCCACAGTGACGCACTAACAATTCCCACTAACCGCAGGGAATTTTCGCCTAAAAGCCAACAGGAAACTCCTATACCTCAGTGTGGAATGGGAAACTGCTTTTGGGTAAGGTGGACACTTGGGAAGATTAAAGCATTAAAGGAAACAGGACAAAGCTCTGCTTTGACTATTGTTAAGTCACCAACTTATTTACTCAGACTCATGTCAGGTGAAGCCCAGTGCCTGTTCTCCTTGTTGAGGGCAAATTCCTTTCCAATTTAGCTTCTGTCTAAGGTATGTCACAAGTATTTCCTTTGCCATCCTTACCATTGTTGTTTGTTGCTAGCCCCTTCCGTGCCTCATAACTGAAATGGGGCAATAAAGTTTTCCACAGCCACGCAAAAAACTTCTAAGCTTGAGGAAATGAAGCATTCTATTCCAGTTAAAAATAAAGGGGCAGAGTTATTCAAACAAGCAACCTTCGTAATGCTTTCTTAATAAAAGATAAATAGGAACATGAGATATCAGGCAAGATTGGCAAACAAAATAATTGAGGAATAAGCTGTGTACACAGAAACAATCCAAACAAAAATAGACCTCCTAGGTTACTTGAAAAAAACTTGAAGGATTAATTCTACAGCCTAATTTACTACTGGACAAAGCAAGCTCAAACAGCCACCCCAGCTCTGTAAGGCTCTCTAAGAAGTGTGATCCTAAAGGAGACCTCACCCAGGCACAGATTTTATCACTTTCCCTGACTACCCTGGAAATCCCAAACAGCTGAGACAGGAGGGTTGATTTCTACTTTAAGGCCTTTACACCTCTTCATCCCCTAAAATTTAGCAAACAAGGATTTAGCTTCCTGGGGCTCTGCTCGTTTTCCTCCCAGCGGTGCTGCTGCTCTGTGCACAGACAAGGTAACTAACAACAGTCTCTGAAACAACAAAATACTGGACGTTTTTATTAGGGATTGTTTTGGCCGATACAGGAGTTTAGTAAACAACTCTAATTGTAAAGTAACAAGTCTCAAACTAAAGTCTAACCCCAAATTTATATTTGTCTTTATAGTATCTCTAAATGTGTATTTAGATGAGGCATACTCTTCCTCTGTTTTACCGATGCTTTTAATTAATTGCACCTTAATTTATATAGTATGCTGTCTGCATTCAAGTATTATTAGTTTTAGATTTTAAAACTATTATGGGTGGAGAAATCCACGTCAACAATAATGTACTAATTGTATATATGAAAAGAATGAAATAGTTCAGTTAGAAGTGACCTATACTATAGTATTTAAAGAAGGAGTTATGTTGGAACTCGTTTGTGGAGATATTCTGAAAGCCTTATAAAGTAGCTCCTTACAATACAAGACTATGCTCAGCATAGAAATAATTGTATGGAAATATTTTTTTTCATTCAGTAAACATTATAGGTTTAGTCTCAGTGAACAGGTGACAAGGGGAACGGTTTTAAATGAAAGAGAGTAGGTTTAGATTAAATATTGGGAAGAAACTCCTCCCTGTGAGGGTGGGGAGGCCCCGGAACAGGCTGCCCAGAGAAGCCGTGGCTGCCCCATCCCTGGAATGTTCAAGACCGGGTTGGAAAGGGCTTGGAGCAACCTGGGACAGTGTTAGGTCCTCTAAGGGGTGACTAAGCCAAGAGTGATCTATCTGTAGGTCCGCTGCCTCTCAGCTGCCACCGCCCCGTAATTTGCTCGCTGGGCTCTCTGAGGGCCTCCCGCAGCCCCCCCCGCCCATGGCGCCCGCCCCGCCCCGCGCAGGCCCCGCCATGGCGGCCGTGCGGGACGTGGAGATCGACCCCGAGGGCACCTTCAAGTACATCCTGGTGCGGCTGCAGCGCCCGGGCGGCGGGGACCAGCGGGACATCGTCCGCGGCACCGGGGCGGCCGAGTTCCACAGTGCGTGGCAGCCCGCGGCGGGAGGGGCGGGCGGGCAGCGGGGCCCCCCTCACCGGCCCCGGCGGGGCTGAGGCGGAGCGGGAGCCGCCGTCCCGAGCAGCTCAGAAAGCCCCCGTTTTCCCTTTTCTACGTCCCTCGTGTGACATGAAAACTGGGCCCGTTTTCCCTTTTCTACGTCCCTCGTGTGACGTGAAAACTGGGCTCGTTTTCCCCTTTCTGCGTCCCTCGTGGGACATGAAAACTGGGTCCGATCTCTCTGTCAGGTGCCATTCCCAAACCCGCTTTAGGAGAACGAGACGGCGCTAACTTAAGTAAAAATCTAAAATAACGAAACTTAACTACAGCTTTTCTATACCTGCGAAGAGAAATATCCCCCTCTTGTAGGTGGCGAAAGCTGGAGGAAAATGAGTGGAAAATAGAGTACCTGATGCCTAGTGCGTATTCTAATGGCTCTCACCGTTCTTCTTGTGCAGATCATATATTTGAAAAAGTGAATCCTGAGATGGAAAAGCTGGGATATGAGTGCAAGTGCCTTGGAGGAGGGAAAATTGATCACAATAGCAAGGACAAGAAAATAAGGGTATTTGGGCTCTCTACAGTAAGTGCATTGTGAATTCCTTTAAATCCTTTTGTTTCCTGATATTCTGGGATTTTTATAGTATGGTGGCTTTTGGCAATTTTCGTCACAGTGTAAACATTAACTGGAAAACCTGCCTGGCTCACTTGTGAGATAGATTAGAAAAACAATAGTTTTAGGGTGGGAGACAAAAAAAATAAAGTTGGTTGTTACTCAGCATTAGGTTCAGTTATAATTGAGACCAAAAATGAAAGTAGACATCTCCTGATTCAGTCTTTCCATCTTACTGCTAGAGCAGGAATGACCCATTTGTAGCTACAGGGACCTGATCCAGTGACTGTGTGATCTTTATTTGCCAACAAAAATGTTGGTTGGTAGTGACCAGCTAAATCATGTCTGTTAGTCTGTGTGCTGGGTGAGAAGAGCAGACCCAGTTTAGGTGTGAATTTTCAGCAGGTGAAGATGCACTAATGCATTTTGTGGAATAAAAATAGCATTTTAGTTACTTCTTACATTTCCCTGTATATTCAGTTTCTTTAGGAAGGACTCAATAAGTGGTGAGGATTTCTCTTATGTAGGGAAATGCTTCTGGTGTTGCTAAGTGATGAAGCATAGCTGCTTCTGTAGCAATAACTGTAAGTGAAGAGTCTAGGCTTTTAAATTAGACAAGAAGGAAAACAGTTCTATTAAGTTCCTTTAGTTTTCTGTAGTAAGTGATGGTTACTTTGAATACGCTTACCTTAGATGAGCAGTGAAGGTTGGGCCTTGAATGTATCAAGTGTTTGTTAGCGATGCTTTTGTTCCACGATGACTCTTGCCACCTGAATTCATAAGAAAAAAAAACCTCGTTAGGATTTGTGTGGGGTGGGAAGGCAGTGCTTATTCTGTTAAATTCCTGGAATTTTAAGTCCCTCACCACAGCTGTGTTTTTAGGTGAGATTTCACATCCATATTGCTGAGCTCCAAACTGGTGTTAAAGGCAGTGGTCAACTCTTGTCTTTGTTGTCTATGCAAAATACCTTGTTTGTCTGCTTTGGGTACCTTGATGCTTACAGAGGAGCGTGATGTAAAAGCAGAGTTTTATTGCCATGAGGGCTTCTGTCAGGCAGAGACCTGGAGGGCCAGTTGACCTCAGTTACAGGTCAGAAGTTAATATATTAATTACATTGGTTTAATGCTTCTCTTGACTGGGAAGTTTGTTGTCAGATTCTAAAACAGAACTAGCCTGGTGCTTTATGGAAATCAGAGAAACAGTCATTGACTTCTTTTGAAGTAGATGCTGCGTTGCTGTTTGCAAGGCTGGATGGGGTCTTTAAAGTGCTTGCCAATGTAAGAGTGATCTGTAGCTCTTGCTTTACAACTGGCATGACTACATTATTTGGTATTTCTTAAAGTGTGACTTCTACAACACATCAATTTTAACCTGTGTAATTTAAATGCAGTTTATTTAAGCTGTTCCTCTTGGGGCTGAGTCAGTGATGAATAAGAGTACATGTTCTGTGTGATAATGCAGTCTTAACTTAGAAGAATGGAAAAAAAATAGCTCAAGTGTTGTATGAAATATTACTGGAAAAAGAAAGTAACCCATAGATCACAGGCTTTAATCAGTACATTGCACTGTTGTGCAGTAAAGGCTTTCTCACAGGGGGAAAAACTGCAGTTCTGTTATAAGAAATCAAGATAACACGTTCAGTCATGTAAGAAAGTAATGGAAAGGCAAATTCTACCACAACTGTTTCAAATTTCAGTGGAAGCAACACTGAGCAGTGATTTAAATGAGGGTTAAAAATCACATGGGTTATCTGACCTTGCCTTAGTTTGGAGTCGCAGTGGCATAAGAGCACAGATACTTAAAACTAAGCCATTATGAGCTGAGGCAAGATTGCAAATAAATAAAACATGAAGACTGGCTTCTTTAGTGGCTAGAAGAATACTCAAATGTTTGCACATGTGGTGGCTTATTCCCTTTTCCTTCAGCTGAGCCAAAACAGATGTTTGTGTGCCCATACGTTAAAGTGGGTCAGTGCAATCTCTGTGGTTTAGAAGAGCATTCAGTAAATATGGTGGCTGAGGGGTTTGGAACAGTTTAAAATAAGCTTTCCAAAGGAGAAATTATGTGAAAAACGTATCCTCTCACTTCAGGATTGCTTGACCCCATCTCATTTATTTTCTAGAACTTGAATTAGGGGAGGGGGGGGAGTTGGAGAGTACAATAGAAAAATAGAATAATGCAAGAATAATTCTTTTAGAACCTGCATTTGATTGGTATGTGAATAACCTGAAGTTATCAAATCACAACCGGATTATTTGTGAAGACAAGAACTGGATGGTTCTGAAGACTTACTGTACATGTCCAATAAGCATTTGTTCTGTCTTGCAGGGCTATGGGAAAGCAGATCACTCAGTGACTGTAGAGATACTGAAGAAAGTCTATACAGACTATGAAATTACGTGGTCAGATGACAAGAAATAAACTGTGAACACAATCAGCAGTTCAAAACGGGTAACTGTGAGCTGTACTTTGATTATAAATAAAAGTTCAATGTGTCTATATATGTAGGCATAAATCTGGAGTAACTGGACTCTGCTGTAATTTATAATACTGTCAGTAATCCCCAGAGATACTTTGTTTTTCAAGCCTTTGTGCAGGATATGTAGTTCTAAGCCTTTTTCCTCTCCTTTTGATGTGCTGTCTAATTAAACACTTCCACATCATCTGACCTCCAGTTTGTTTTCATCCAGTCCTGTCTCACTGATAAATTGTAGGATACATCAGGATTTTGCCATCAGCTTAAAACACCACAGGACCAAACCTGTTCTCTGGGCTTTTGAGCACAGGTTTTTTTTCAGTTTCCTTTAGTTTTTTATTACTTCTTAGGCTTTTCATCACATCCACATTTACAAAAATTGGTGTGGAGGGTGGGGTTTGGCTGTTATGGTTCTTCACCAATGATCTAAACCTTTGATTTACTCCATGGTTTTGAAAATCCACTATTTGTGTTCCATAAAAGTCATGATCAACGTCTCTGGTGTTCCTGTAAGATCCTTCCCTATAACAGACTGATGGCAATGTCAGATTCTGCCAGTGCTCCTTTCATTGACTTCCCTGTATCACTCTTATTCCCCATTAGAATAGTCATGCTCCTAAACAGTGTGTGAATTAACTCACCTGCTTCCCGTTGTGGCAGGATGTTGCCCTTTATTTGTTTTGAAATGACTTGCTACAAATTTCACTTCTTTGTTGTTTCCTGCCAGTTTTCCTTTAATTCCTTTGTGGATTTCATGGTTTAATTGTTGACTTGCAAGAGGTATTTGTGTATAAATTCTAGTTCTTCTCTTTGCTGTGGTTTCTACTGCACTTATCCACCAGTATCTGGTGGTATAGAGTAGCTTTTTCTTTTCAATGTGCATGTGACTTGGAGTAAAAACTATGAAATTTGAGGGGCTTTAGTCCAGTTTCTATCAAAATAAAATCCTGCTGTTACTGCCTTGTTACACTAGTTATCCATCTCATGTCGCCTTTCTCTTTTGGTTGGGCAGAGAGGAATTTCCAGTTCTCACCCTCAAACCTTTCAGTCCATTCCTCATTAGAAGAGTTCCAGGTATCTCCATCCCAATAATCACGTGGAGCAGGATCTCTTAAACCTGGTGCTGCACCACTTCAAATGCCATAATGACTGCAGGCTTGATTTGACTTCAGATTCTGATTTCAGAACATGATTAAATGTCTGTGTGCCTCCTAATCAAGAATAGCATATGGGTCAGTAATTTGCAAATTGGGCACTTCCCGCTTCCATTCTCATGGGGTTTTTTCCCCCACCAGGCTCTAGTAAAATAACTAATTGCCAGTATACAAACCTGGTTTTTAAATAGCCTCGTTTCCCAAAACCAGCAAATAGTCTTTAAAGGGAAATCATCAGTTAAGGATAGTACCTGTTAAAATAAACAAGCTTTTTAATTTAGTTTCCTGAGGTATTTAATGAGTGATTTTAATCTTTCTCTCCACAACACTTACGGGAAAGACCTAATTTAGACCGGATTTCTTATTGTAATGGCTTGTTCAAAACGTGAGGGGGAAAAAAAGCTGGTGCTTTATGTTGAAACACCAACAGAACAACCAGCTTACAGAACTAAGTGTTGAATCCTGCTTCTTCTCAGCATGTATCTACTGAATTTAAAGACCAGAATTCATTTGGAATCACAGAAATCCCAATGCTAATTTTGCTGACCTCACCCGAGAAAAACATCCTTCATTATTTCCCATCTGTAATTCTGAAATAGGAACTTAATGATCCTGTGTGGGGTTACCTGTTTTGCAGGTGTGCAGTCACTGAGGTTATGGCTCTAGCAGTCTTCTGCTGCAGCCCTTAAACATCTGATGCTGTGTTTGCACAAACACAGAGTTATGTTTGAGCAAGATACTGAGTAAGCAGTATTTAAACTTAAGACAGCAAGTTTGATCATGGGATATTGTCAAGAAGAAACATTGTAGTAGAAGATTGTGAGTACCTTCTTCCTTTATTCATCAAAAAATACCTGAGGTTCTTGTTCTTAACCATATTCTTTGTCATGGTGGTCAGCATTTCTTATTATTTCAGGTCTGGTTCTCTGACACAGCACCAGACCTAGCACGTGTAGAACAACCTATTCAGTCCCTGTGTGCAAGCCATGATTTGTCTTTGTCAAAACTGAGGTTTGAAAAATAGCAAATTAGTTTGTTTCCAGCTTCCCTGTTTTACCAAAAAAGAAAAAAAGGTCTTAACAGTAATTTCTTGATCTGCCAAAGCTAAAGCTTTTGTTCCTCAGTCTGTGGTCAGCAGTTATCTGTTGTCAATAAGTTTCAGAGTCAATGCAGAAAAATTCCAAAGCACAATGACAGTCATGGTACAACTGACTGCATTTTCCCTCCCTCTCCTCTCCTCTGAAAGGCCAGAGTCAGTAGTTTCCAAAGGACTGCTTTAAAATAGTCTGACACAACCGCAGTTAAGGTTCTTCTCTAAAGTACAGGAAATCCTCTATCACTCTGTCTTAATAGCAACAGGGTCAAAATAGGAATCTTGAGGCTGATGTTCACAGCCTTCAGTGATGGGAACTTTTACGCAATAATTAAAGTGATTTAGGTTGCTGCTGTAATAAGTTTTTCCATCCCCTCAGACTGCTGTCTCTTCTCCCCTACATTGAGTATCTCTGCATCCAGTTTACTGCACTGCTTGACTGTCTCTATTTTCCTGTCTCTTTTTTTTTTTATATTTCTTGAAGGACTCCCAATAAAACAGTGCATGATGAGAAGCAGTAGCCTTGATCTACATGTTAGAGCTGTGGAATGGCTTTTTTGTCTGTTTTTTGTTAAGACAAAAAATGCAATGGATTTTTTTTTTTTTAATTGCTGGTGACACTGAGCACTCAGGATGAGGCTTTGTTATTTCTTTGGGTTTGTTTGCGTTTTTGGTAAGGCAATTTCTTCAGCACCATCACTGTCTTCAGCCTAGGAAACAGGAGTGCCTTGCACACGGGCTTTTCTCAATGTTTTCTGTCCTGCCAAACTGCTGAAGAGATGAAACAAGTGCTGGGTGGTTCAGTAGAACCCCAGCAAGGTTTGAAAATGGGGCAGTTAAAAAAAAGGGCAGCAATGTAGTTGAACTGTGCTATCACAACAGTTTGTCTCCTTTCCCAGCTGTCACCTACAGCTCAGTTCTGTCATCCCCCAGTGTTGTACTCAGAGGCTTGTTGGTTGGTTGTTGTAAGGAGCTTCTCTTGTGCCAGGACTCTCAAGTCAGCTTCTGAAACAGAATTGTTTCATTCAATTCTAAAACAGCATCACTTTTCCCAATTACTTGCTGAAATTTTCTTAGAGTGGTATGTCAGAATCTGAATGTGAATATTCCCAGCCCACAGTAGTAAATATTCTCTGGTACACTTTTTCAAAGGCTTGAGTAAATCATGTGTGCATTTACACCGGTAAACATTGCCAGGATTTCTGAGATCACTGGCAGGGTAGAACACAAGTGATAAACACAATCACACCCCCCTCTGGTGGCAAAGCAGCAGAACTCCATTTGTCTGTGCAAAATCAGTGTCAGAAAAGTCCTTTACTTCTAGTCAGACAAAATTTCTCAAACATTTCAATAACCCCCATCCTTAATTTGTCAACCAGAATAACAGAGGAAAAAGCAAAGATATAAGAAGATTAAAACCTTTTTAAATTATTTTTTAAAAACTAGTGGTTGAATTTTAAGTGGAATCTTTAAAGGCCATTTCCATAATGCATCGCTGCAGTCCCTGATCAATGGTTTTAATTATACTGCTTCTAAACACATTTCTCTCTTCAATGAATTTCTGAAAGAGGTAGATACCACCACCAACCCCAAAATAATGCACTTTGCTTGCCAAATACACACGGCCATTTTTATCTAAGAGCTGAGCCAGCGTATCATGCAAAGCACTGTAATAATCAGGATTATAGATGGTCTCAGATGTCAGAATTATATCATACTTTGAAAAGGGTTTGTTGCTGCATAACAGGAGCTGGCTGACTTCAGACCACTCTCCAGAAAAAAACCTGCATTTGGTGAGCACATCAGGTAAGCCCTCTGCTTTCTTGGGCCTCTTGGCAGGAGGTTTGCTGGCTTTTCTGTTCTCTCCACTACTGCTTTCATTTACACAGTTGGCCACCACGTTAGGCAAGGTTATTTCCTCAATCACCGTGCTGTTGTAGTCCTGAAAATGAACTCTTTCAGCTTGACACTTCAGGGCAACTATTCCCAGCAGTCCAGCCCCGCAGCCAAGATCCAATACAGTCTTGTTGGTAAACTGTATTTCAGCCTCAGAAAAGTAGTCCATGAGATCAAAGGTGCATTCCCAGATTTTCAGTCCTCCCTCATAGACTCCTGGGATGAGATCAGAGTGGGAAGAGACGCTTTTGGACACGATGCCTTCGCTGTCGGCATCACCCGAACATGTCATTTCCAGTACAGACACCTTTACATGATACAGGTCCAGTACTGTTTCCATTACTTTGTTTTCCAATATTTTGTTGAGATCTCCAGGTATAATGTGCTCCTTGGCAGCTTTCACACAGTGCTTTGTCTTTGGTGCCTCATCCTGGTGCTCTGCAGCACCTGGCCTGGGGCTGGAGTCTGCTCCAGCATCAGCACTTTTCCTGCTCTCTTCCGTGGGGTCCTGCTTGTGTTTTGGAGAGCCCAGCAGTAAGTAGTGAGTGTCTGCTTCACTGTTCTCGTTTTCATCAATAGCAAAATTAAAACGAAAATCCATTTTTGGGAATAACAGTTTAAAAATGTCAGCTTAATTTATTACAGCCAGAAACACTCATTTAAGAGCAAGACTGATAAAAAGGTGGTCTTTCTTTTTTCTTCTGGCTTTTGTTTTTTGTAGAGGATACTTTTATGTCGGTACTGCTGTGGGAAAGAGTACTTTGTGCTTTAGAGGTAGAGTATCAGATGTTTTGCCAACAGCCGTGCTGGAAATAGAGTAAATAGTTTTACATATCATTAATATCAGCACAAACAGTCTAATTTGTAGCATCCTGATTTTCATTAAAAGGCTGCCCAGGGGGGTAGTGGAGTCTCCCTCTCTGGAGACGTTCCCAAACGCCCTGGACACGTTCCTGTGTCCTCTGCTCCAGGTGACCCTGCCTTGGCAGGAGGAGAGTTGGACAATAATTCTGTGATTAAAAAAAACCCCACCCTCTAACCATTTAAATTTGAGAAAAGGCAGCGTTACGGGGCACCACATCTGTCACACAATACAAATACAGGCAAGGAAATGACAGAATCACAGAATGAGCACAGCTGGTAACTCCGGTAGAGCCCACAGTGCAGAATCCCCCTGCCCCTCCCCGGAGCCCGGCTGAGGCAGCAGCCCCCGTACCCACCGGTGTGCCGGCCGGGATCCCCCTCCGCTTCTCCCACGTGGAGCCGCTTCCGCTTCCTGGCGCGCGGAGGCTCCTGGGATGGCGGGAGAACTTTCCCGCCGTGCCGGGTCCTGAGGGGAGCGAGCCCGGCATGTCCCAGACGGACCCCGAGCCGCTCCTGCGGGAGCTGGGCGGCTGGGACTGGGAGCTGTGCCGCCGGGAGCTGCCCGCCGTCCTGCCCCGGCTCCTCATATCCTTCCCGCCGGGGGTCTCAGCCTTCAGCCTCCCGCGCTCCGGGCGAGTAAACCCAGGGAGGGGGGGGAAGCGGTGGGACCTTGTGAAGGACTGGCACGGGAGAGAAACGCTGAGTGCCGGGGCTTTCGCTGCCAACAGCCCTTCCCTGGAATAAAAGATTGGGGGTAGGAAATAGCGTGGGGTTCATCTAGCGCTATTCACAATTAATTAACAATTCCCTTTCTCCCACCTCCCCCCCCCCAAAAAAAAAAAAATTCAAAAACCACACACCACCACAAAAAACCAAAACCACAACCAAACAAACGAGAAACCCCTCCAGAGTCACGTTTTAGAAACACTTTTTTTTGTATGCGGACTCGGCGATATCAGCCTGCATCCCCTCCCTGTGAACATGAGACAGGGTGAGAAGTCACTGCGACTTCTGCAAGTGCTTCAAGGATAACCTCTATAGCAGAACAAGTTTGATTTTCTTTAACGTTTTTACTCAGTGTACCAAGAGTGTGAAGACTGGACTGAGCACATTCGTAAGTAGTGGCTAAGAAGTGCCTCTTCCTACAGATCGTTGTGTTGCAATTGCCTTATAAGCTCTGCACTACTTAAAATCGCTTAAACTACAACTAGTGCCTTTCAGAGTCTTCAGCAATCCTGCTGGTCCTTGCGTGTTCCACAAACTGCATGTTGAATAAACTTTATTAAAGCCCATAAAGAAGCTCTGCCTGTAAGGCTGCTCTTTCCTTCCTGTTACTTCTGATTTTTCAATAAGTGAAAGAAGGGTGCATTTTATCTTGCATTTTGTTGTCTTTTTGGCTGTTATCTTACAGGTGACAAAGCTCTTGTAATAGCTTATAGTGAAAAGAAAACGAGGCTTATTTGTAACTGTTTAGGAGTCTTGCTAAAACTCACGGTTACTTTGTGTATCAGTCCCGACCAGCACGTTAAATGTGCAGGTATTTGCAGTTTGGAAGGTGGAAAATGCTAGATCCGTAGGCAAACAGTTGTGCTCAGCCTTCAACTAAACTGAGTCAGGCGTGATGCTCTTTTTCATGGTTTTGTGCGTGTTGGGGCTGTTACTGTTACTTGTTTTTTCAGATGATGTATGTGTGTTTTCGTGCATTTCAAATAAGGCAAACCTCTCTCAAAATCAAGTACCTGATCTGTTTTTGCTTGATGCAGTTCTGTATTTCCTCTGGTAGGTTGCTACGTAGTTCTGAGAATCACACATTGTTTTTCCTGTAATGTTTAGATGCTTTTCTTTGCAGGGGTTTTGAGGATCCTGACTGAAATGTTTTTGCCCCATATCAGCCTTGAAGATTTGGAACAAACTTTTTTCTCAAAAGTATTGCCTAAGGTAGGACAGCTTGAATTAACTGTGGAATTGTCAGTTGGCCCAGTGCTAAAACCTGCTTAGAATGCAGTGATTCTTTTTTGAGGTTGCACAATATAATTACTGTATAGGATACGAAATTCAAAATTAAAATTTTACCCTTTAAGAGTTTTCACGGTTTTGTGTTGGATTGTTTCGATGATTCTTCTCATCTTTTACAGTAGGGAGAGAATTAAATATACAATATTCTTTCTTTATTGAGCTTTTTGGTACATCGTGTTTTGTGACTGAAATGCGGGAAAGCCCTAAATTCTCCTGGGACTTCTCTCTGTGGTCTGTGCTTCCATACCAAGGAAACCAGCAGATACAGAACAGTGTTGCTATTTGCATGTGTGCCTTTACAAAATATTTAAGTTTTGTTTCCTTTTGACAGACTCTACAGTTCTTTGATAACTTGATGTATGAGTTATCCAGCGAGGCCAAGGGATTAACCAGCCACAGCACAGAGTTATGCAGTACTGTAAGGAATCTGCTGCAGGCAAGTCCTATCACAAGAGCTGTCACAGGAATGTTTACATCATTCTGTGCCTTTACCTAAACTACTGAGAGGTTTCCAGAATACTTTTGCCGGCTACTGGTGGTTAAAATGTAATTTAATCTTCCTTTGTAGCTGAAGTGAATAATTTGATTGCATTCTATCAAGTGATGCTAATCATAATTTTAAAAAATCATCTCTAATTCTGCTGAAGTTACTAACACAAGTGGCATGTGATTCGCTGTATTTAAAGAGTGAGTCTGACACTTGTTTATACAGTCACTTAATTCTCAGTTTTAAAATTTTTGGCAATGGAGAACAGCAGTCAAAGAAATACAGAGTTTTCACAGTACATACGGAATTGCTCGGTATTATTTTATGGAGCTTCACTCATTTCTAACAAACTGCTTATTTATGCCAATAGTAAACTTAAAATCTAGGTGCAATCCAGCAGGGAAAAAAGACACTTTGGAGGTTATTGCAGGAGCGAAAACCATTGATTGCTGTTGTTTATTCTTGCTTGAAGACTGTGGTGCAACTGCTGGAAACCCTGAGGGGCTGCGTGCGCTGCGTGTGCTCCGGGCAGGAGTGTGTGCCCCTGGAGAGCATCCGCTCCCTGCCGGCCTCCGTGCTCTGTGTCATAAAGAACACCTTTACTCACTGCAGGGTAAGTCTCTGGCGGGAGGAGAAACATCCTTGTGCTCCTTGGGGTTTGGGAAACGCCCACTTTGTAAGGAGATCCTATTCTGAAATAATATTGTTGTCGAATTCTTTTAATTCAGATTTAGCTGTTAAACAGTTTACTTGTTGTTACGAGTACAGAGGTGATTTTGCAGCTGTGTGCCCAGCAAATAATGACCTGGTGGTGGGAGGCTCAGACTGTGCTATTTCCATATTTTGCACCAGTGTTCACTGAACATTTTGCTCGTGAATGGAGTACTCAGTGAGATCTGTGCACTCCTAATGGCTGCAGGATTTTCAGAGCTATCAGTGGTTACCAACATGGTGTGACTTACCTTATTTCCATGCAAGTTCCAAAGGGGACTGAAAACTGAGATTGGCATCTTTATGCTGGCTACAAGGAACATCTCTCAATTTCAGATCTGGATTTTCAGATGCAACAGGAATTCCCTCTAAGCAGTGAAAATAAAACCATGTTATTATAAGGACACGGGAGACTTTGGTTGCCTTTCATTTTCACTTTCAGTCTGTCTGTCTATTTTTACATCAGTTTTCCATGTCAGGATGTAAACTCAGGTGCCACACCTTTATCTAATAATTTTAATTTAAAAGTATTGGGAAGTATTTGGAATGCTACTTCCTTTGTTGCTAACATTGTAGTCTATTGTAAAATAGGATCATATGATCCATGGAAGTTCACCTGTGGAGGCCTAATCTAGAACCTTCTTTTTAAACCTCTTGTTTCCTGTTTTTTGCAGGACAGTGAATCAGTGTACTGTGGCCACCTGCACTTGATTTCTGACCTCCTACAAGCTGTGTTCAAGGAAACTTACTCCCTTCAGAAGCAGCTGATGGAACTAGTTGATATGATTTCCATGGGCTCTGCATCCACTGAAGATAACATCGCAGACATAGTGTCAAGTATATGTGGATTTAATTAACACTTTTTCAGGCTTGCTTAGTCATTTTTTTTCTATAGAGTGTATTTGAATTCTTAAAACAGGTGTGTGAGAGTGCTCAGTTCCTGCTGTCCTGACCAGCCTTTCAAAAAGCAGAATTTTGAAGCTCAAAATATTTCTGTTGTTCTCCTGAAACTTCCTCTGTGGGATGGGGCATGTTGTGTAGGTTTGTAGGGAAGGGGCAGCACATAAACACTGAGCTATTTTCCTAGTTCAGTGTCAGTGTGCTGGTATTCTCTTAGTGCTTGGGATTGCTGTGAACACATAAATCTGATTTAACTCTAGTTGTTATTATTTCCTTAGTGATCCACACTGTGCTGGAGATCTGCTCTGTCATTTCCAATATGGACCATGCTCTTCATGCCAACACGTGGAAGTTCATCATCAAGTATGTCACTGAACTGTAATTTTGAATAATGAAGGTTTCGATTGCTTTGTGTTCGGAGTTTCAAATAAAATTGAAATTAGAGAATTCACTTTAGCTGTTTGGGAAGTAAATTTAGAAGTTCAATTTAGAAATTTAGCCAGGAGTGGTATTAAAGCACTGCCAATGAAAGGAGGTAGGAACGGGTGTGAAAAGTAGTAGAAACTTGACTTTTCGTACTGCAACAAAGAAGAAAATTTGTAGCACTGTTGTCTGAACAAATAATATTAAGAGGTCTCACCTGCAATTTTGTAGACATTTTTGGCTTGATTGACTGCCTTGTGCTTTCATCCTGCCTCTGCTCTGATCCCTGGCTGTGGAGAAGGTTCTCTCTGAGCTTCTGTTTTCGGTGTACACAGATATTGCACCAATCAGTGTTGTACAAAAGCCTGAAGAAGTTATTTGGATTTGTGAGAACTCATTGCATGATCACTTCTGGCCATTAAATATTCCCGCCTTGCAGGCAAAGCCTGAAGCATCACTCCCTGCTGCAGTGCCATCTGAAGCACAGTGACATCCTGGGTGGCCTCTGCAAGGACACTCTTGAGTCTTTCGACTCCTGTTTGCAACTGGCTGAGCAAATGAAGGTGTCAGAGATACAGGTGAGCTCAAAAGCTCCCAGAGCTGACAGTGACCTTGAGGAGGAGAAATTCTTTGTGCTTGGAGTAGTTTGGGTTTGGTTTTTTGGGTTTTCTTTATTTCACGTGGCAGGCAGAATACCTTATTCTTTTGAAACCACATGAAAGTGAGGCCCATTGCTTTATTTAGATTGAGGATGTTTTGTGAGACAATTAACTTTTCACCATACTCTGTGAGAATTTATTTCCTGAACTGGCAATATCCCAAGATCAATCAAAAGATAACCTCCCAATTCTGAATATTGCTCTAAAAACGTTGAGGCATAATGAATATTTTTAAAGGTTTCCCCCCTTGGCTGCAGAGTCTGTAGAGAATCAAATGTGAAATAGATTTTGAACATTGTTAGCAATCTTAACTTTCTTTTTTATTGTATTACTCTGTATATTAACTTTTAGAACTGCTTCTTTTGCACAGGAGGGCACTGATTTAAGGCTGTTTCAGAAGACAGTCAAATTGTGCAGGTTCTTTGCTAATTCCCTAGTTCACTACACCAAGGTAGGTTCTGTCCTTCAAGTCTGTGTTAGTATTAAATTCAAGCCTCTGGTCTGCAGATGGAATAATTTTGTACTGCATAATATCTTAACAATTTGTGACTATCCCATATGGGCAGTATAATTAACATCCATAATTAACATCTAGTAACCTGCTTGTAGTTCTTTCACCTTTATACACACACAACCCTAAGCAGGGATTTCCCAGAAAAACAAGTACAATAAACTGTTTCATGCAGTATCACCATGGAGTTGGTAGGAGATGTCCATTTTTGTGGCCAGAGTGGCCAAGTTTCCAGAATTGTTGGTGGTTTGAACCATTGAATTGGATGTAGCATTAAGAAGAAGAAATGGATACTGTTGTTTATTGTTTGCTCTTGCTTTCTGCTGTGGATTGTTAGAACTTGAACCATTTTTGCAGTTTAGTACTTTACACACCAGTATAGGAGAACAAAAAGTGTAATTAATGGTGTATTTTATATTGAAACCACCATTTAAAATTAATGGCTTTTGCAGGAATTTCTTGCTTACTTCTCTGACTCCTGTTCTCAGTTACATCAGCTCTTTCTTCAGATATACAGGTATGTGAAGTACAAATAATTGATCACTGATAGTATCTTAATGACATCTCTTTACTGCATTCCTAAAGTTACAAGTATTTTGAGACATAGAAATACAGTTCTTGTTCCAAAACTGTTGTCATCTTTTTTTTTTTTTTCATGGATAGAAAACAAAAATATTTTTTAATAAATTCGGCATTTTTGTGGGATGGAGTTACCCAAACCCCATTCTTGATCATTGCTGTGCATGTCCCATATTGACAAACCATTCACTTCGTTGAAACTTCTTCTGTCAACATTTCTTAACAAAGTACGTGCAGAACATGCAGAAAGTAAAAATCCAGCACTAAATACAGGTGTCAGTAATGACATGTGACAGATTGTCTCTACTTTAAGACAAAGTATGGAAACATTCACCCTGGAGAAAGAGAGGATCAGAAACAAAGTATCCTGACATTTTTTGTTAGCTTTACTGTGTGTTACCAATCCTGTGAAATCTCACAAGAGGGACTCTGCTTCTCTTGGAAGCAAATGCTCTTTTAATGTTTTGTTCATAAACCAATGGTCTGCAAGCCATTTATCACTCTTCTTTCACAGGTTTTGTTCTATTTGCTGCAGTGGTGGTGAGGGATAGGGGAATGTGGGCTTTCTACTGATCACAGTTTGCCCTCTGAAATCCGAGGGCTGATTCCAGCCATTCTTTTGGAATTCAAACCACGTTCTGTGGTGACATGTGCACCTGAGTTCACTGCATGTTTCACTGCAAGACTGGGGGGATATTTTTTTATGAGTCTCCTCTTTCAACTTTACTTACCTCGTAGATCTTTCTCAAGTGCAAGGTTGTAAACTTTTATTTGCTCAGGGAAACCGGACAGGATTTTCTAGTAGCAAGGTAGCATTTTTACAGTCACTTTATCAGCTCCAAGAGTGGAAGGTTTTCATTTCACGATCTCTTTTGAATTATTCTCCTCTTGGTTCTTTTTTTTCTTTTATTGCCCAAGGTTTTCCCTCCAAAGAAACTGGTACCCTTTTAGTGTCACTTGTTAAATCAGTGCTGTCACATGTATGACTGTCAAATTGTCTATACAGATATTTTGCTGGCTTTTCTTTTTTACTTGACTTTTGTGATTTGATATGTTTCTTCTGATAGGTGTATTTTACATGCATTTTCTGTGTGTAAGGTTTTCTTTCAGTGTTTAGTAAAATACTGGATTGTGATGCTAAATTTAAAAGCTGAATGCAGAGCTGTAGCTCTGATATTCTAAAATAGGGAGCCTTTTATTTCACAGGAACAAGGAAATAAGAAACTTCTTTGTAGTTCTTTTGGAAAAAAGTAATATTGCTGAAAATGCTACTGAGAATATTTAACTTTTTTTTTTTTTTTTTCCATTCCCCCTCAGCAAATTTCCTCCCAGTCTCTATGCTCCAGAGATCTTGGAAGTTCATCGAGAGGAAATATCCCGGGTCTTTCTCGTGGCTCTGGATCCTCTCATCAACCAGCTTCTTCCCTTTAGTCCTTTCATGGAGCAAGTGTTAAGTGAGAAGTTAGGTGGGTTGAAGATGCAGCTGCCATGCTGTGGTACTGTGTAAATGTCTGCAAGGGATTGGGACTGTATTATGACAATATTCTGTACCTGTTTGCTTGTCTGTAGTTCTTGTGTAAGCACTGTGATAGAGGCAGCTCCATCTGACTTGGATGAATTTTGTAGCAGAGAGTTCATGTTGTTGCTGAATTCATCTTTTCCAAAAGATTCCCAGTAACTTCAGTATTAATCTGGTTAACAGAAATCCTGTCAATTCTGCTCTTTTGCATAATTTCAATCTACTTTTGTCACATACTTTCAGAGTAAGCTGAAATTTTTCTGCTGTTCTGTTGGTGGGGGAAGACAAACATTTTTTTCCTAAATTAAATATTTTCTGTGAAAAGCAGAATGCCTTCAAACTGAATAATTACTACCTTTTTGTTCCTACACTCCCTGCTCCCTGATTTCTGCCCCGACCAAGAAGTCATAATTCTGGAATAGCTGAGAGAGTTCATCAGTTTGCCTCTACACTTGCTTTAAAAGCCAGTTTACACGTGTGATGTATTTACCAGGGCAACCTGCATCACACTTTAAAACCAAACTTCTGCAGGTCTCCCTCCTGAGCAGCAGCTGCCCCAGCTCCTCCTCCTGGTTACCATCATGGACAAGCTGCCCTCTCAGCCTGAAGAAGTGCAGACTCTCTGGAACACAGGAAAAAGGTACTAAAGAGGTTTTTGTTGCAGTTCTTCCCCACAGCAATCGTTCCGTGCAGGCAAACAGAGGGGCTCAGCTGCTGGAGTTCCCCGTGCAACTGAGCAGTAAAATTTGTCAGACTCTGTGGATTTACATCCTTCTGCCGAGACAAACAGGATCTGATGTCCAGTGCCTCAGGAGGGAAGGATACAGAGCCAGAGATGTCATTGTTTTTTCAGGAAAGGAATGGTATTTAGAGTACTTCCAGGACAAGAAGAGAGAGAAGTTTTGAATTTGCTGATGCTTCACTGAGTTAAAATCTCACACTTTTATGCCTGAACCTCCAAATAACCACCTGGATTTGTAAAAGAGGAAGGCAGTCAGTGTAAAACCACTGAAGTTACTGCTATTGTTCCTTGTCAAAGATTTTTGTAGTACAAAGGTTTTATAGTACAGATGTTTCTTGGGGGATTTTGGATTTACGTCTCTGTAACCCAACTATTTATCTATTTATTTTTTTTCTTTTCCCCTTGCAGCCTGTCTTTGTTTTCAGCTCTCTTCTTCAGTTTCCAGCAATGTCCTGGTGAGCTTTCTCTCCCTGTCTGTTTGCCAGAGGTGATCAGTAGTGGCCAGCCAGCAGTTCCCATCACCCTCTATCACTATGTCTGTGTCCACCTGTGCTCCTTCATTGCCTCCACACTCCCATCACACTTCCCTCAGTTGGTAAGATTGGTTTTTGCTTTCTTTTATGCAGTATTCAAATTGCATTAATTTCACCTGGTTTTATTAGTCTATACTAAGTTTGGAGTAGTTTATATTGTTGGGATTCCAGCTAAAAACATACCGTAAAATGGTAACGAGCAACATTTTCTACTTCAGAGGAGTATTTTGATTAACATTACATGTTTCCAAAGTTTTTCACTTTTACTGCACATAGACAGAAGTACCTCCAGATGAATGTAAACCTTGATAAAGTTGGGAGCTGTCACAAAAAATTACAGCCCTAATTTAGGAGTTTGTTTGTTTGGTTTTTTCTGAATGCTGTGTTCCTCTTTCAGGTAAAATTTGTGTTCAGAAAAGAGGAAACTTATTTATTTGGTTTTCAGTAGGTTGCCAGTAAAGCAGGAAAGAAAACTGGCAATACATTGGTTAGAATTAAATATTTTTTTGGTAGGAGTTGCCTTGCAAAGAAGGGATGACACGATGAAATGTCTCCAAGTGAAGGATCCTCAGGCCATGGAGGTGAATGCACATGGGCATTCAAAGTGTGCAAATCTAAAGGTGTAGCTGCTCATTTGATGGTGTAGCTGAGTATGGAGTACAAAAATGACTTCTTCAAACATTTTAAATTGGATAAGCTTGAAACTCTTCCTAGGCTTTGTACTAATTAGTGAAGTAAAAGGAGTAGCAGGCCTGCAATCAGTTCCTACATAACATTCATATGTCTATTTTCTGCTCAGGAATATGCCCTGCTGGATGCAGTGCTGGGCTCCAGCATGATCACATCTCTGCTGGCAATGGACTCCTGGTGCTTCCTTGCCCGGTAAGATGCTCTTATTACGGGTCAAGCAGGTTTTCCACAGATCCGGTTTATTCTGTTGTTGTTGTTAATTCCTTCAGAGATTTTTTTTTTTATTTTAAAGACAAAATTTTCCCAGAATGGGATTCTTTTCAGATTTGGAGCACATTTTGAGAATTAGGAGCAGAAATGGCTTAGCCGTTTTTTCATTCATGCAAGCAAGAGGAATATACTTTATTAGTTGATAATTGTTTTTTGGAATGGTTATCTCAAGTAAATTGGGTCTGCTAATCAAGCTGAAATATGTTAGAGGAAATGGCCATTTCTCAGACAAGGTTTACAGTGTATATTCTGTAAAAGCCTAGGAAGTACAGGCTCACCAGCTTCTGTCTCTCATGTTCCAGGTATGGAACAGCTGAACTGTGTGCTCACCACGTTCATGTGATCGCCCACTTGGTAAGAACCACTGTGTGTTTGCAGCTTGGCACCACTTTTAATCCAAGTTATACTGGCAAACTTTATAAATGACCAAAGACAGGCATTTATATTTTTTTAAGTCCACATTGAGATTGTTTCAGTTCTTCAAATTGGATTAAAAATTAGCAAAAGCAGTACAGTAAAAATATAAAACAACATGCCTGGTATTTCCAACATGATCCCACACAGCAACTCGCAGAACGCTGTGTATAGAATTCATTTGCTTAGTGGCGATTTTTGTCCTTAATTTAATTGGATGCATTACCCTTTTATGCTAATGCAGCTGAAGGCTTGGCCCAGTGACTGTTACCAGGTCTCTGCCCTGGGTGTCCTGCTGAGGCGTCTGCTGTTCATGATGGCTCCGGATCATCAGGCAAGTCCAGCACCAGCATCTTCTGCCTTTACTGGGAGAGATTTGAACCAGTGACCTGTGTTACAATATCCTCTTTCAGTTCTTCAGAAGTGCCAAGATCAGTGCTCGCTCATTGTCCTTGTTCTTGTGGTTGTCATTACTGAGTCACAGTGGATCCCACTTTGTGCAGACTGCACACCTTTCCCGGTGTTTGGCTGGCCAGCAGTGGAGTCCTTTTCCTGACTGAGGATGAAAACAGCACATCTCCCAGATTTGCTGAAAACTGTGTGTCCTGTCATTGCATCTGTGACTGGTGTTCATGAGTGTTCCCGTGACATCAGGAGTAAAGAGCAGTGTCCTGTCCTGTCAGTGAGAGGCCAAAGCCCTTTATTCTTCTCACTGGGGCCGCTGCTTCAAGCAGCTGAAAGAATTAAGTCATTTAATCATTCTGATGTCCTATACATGACAAGGGAGGTGGCAGTTCTACAACTTTTTTATATAAAAAGATTAATTTTATTTAGCCGAAATGTTTTACACTCTTTCATGTAGTATATCTAAAGCAAACCAGCAGTGGTTTCTCAGCTTTCTGAGAGGTTATCAAGTTGTCTTCTGGCCTGCTAAGTTTCTGTTACCGTTTGTTTCCAGGTAGAATTCGCTCACAAGTTTCCCCCAGAGGAGGTGGAGAACCTGGCTGTGTGGCAGCACACGTCGCTCAGGGCCCTGAACCCTGACCTGAGGCAGCAAGTGGCGGCTCAGCTGTGCGTGGCCGGGCTCGCGCAGTGCCGGCGATGGCTCCACGGCAGGCGCGCCCTGGGGGAGCTCCCACCTGTGGTAAAGGGCTTTGGTTCTCTTTGTCAGAATGTGGGAGCTCTGGGTTGCCAAGCTATAAGCGTTCTGTTGCTGTCACCTCAGTTTTTCAGTGTGTTTTCTCCATGCCTAACTGGCATCGGCACGAGCAAGAACTCTTCGTGTTAACGTTTTCTTCCAGCACACAGCACTTTAGAGCCTCTACTGCGACAGTGGAGCTCTTGTGGTTCCCAGGTTATTCTAGTTGTTTGCTATCTGGGTGTGCACATGTGTTTTTGTTTAGAGTTTCTGATTTGTGCTATACCTTGGGATACAGTTATTTTTGAAGTTTTAAAGTCCTGGCTGGTTTTAGGCAGCATCAAATCTGAAAGATGCTCACTGGTCTCCTTGGTGAGGGAGTGTGAGAAAGCAGAGGCTTCCCCATGAAGTGTGTGCTGCCAGATTCCTCCTGCCAGTGCAGCGAATGACTGGAGCACGTGTGAGACTCGCAGGAGTGACGGATGGTTTCCCTGCTTTGGAAGCTTGATTGGCTGGTGGATTAACTGTGCTGTACAGCTGACACAGCACACTGGGTTTCTTGCCATCTTGCATCATTTTAGATGTTTATCAGCAGCCTGGGGTTTTGGGTTGTTCTACGTGTAGATTTTTCTGGTCTGCCTTATACATTTTTTCCTCCTAGAACGCTGCCCTTTCTGTCCTGTTGGCTGCCTGCAGTTTTGCTGATGACACTCTGGAGGCAGAACTTAAGGCATCTGTCTTGGGAGTGCTCAGTCAGTTCTGGACTTTTCTCCAGGCTAAGCAGGTAAGAGAATTTGCTGCTCCAGTGGTGAAAACATGATGTCTTTGAGAGGCCAGTGCTATTTCATCACATTGTTGTTACTAATTTGTTTTCCTTGGACTGTTTCTGTAAAGCACAGTGTAACTGTGCTGCCCATCTGCTCTCAGCTGGTTTATGTTTTGGGCCGGCCTGTGCTCTGGGAAGCCCAGTTTGACTTTTGCTGAATGTTACATGTGTGGCTCCTCGTGACTCCATCTGTTACTCAGTGTCAGATTCAGACTCCCTCAAGGAGAAATCTGAAATTCCTCATTCTGATTTGCACCAGTGACAAATTTGGGCTGTTTTAAATGGTCATTGGAATGTGAACGAAACTCACAGTGGTTTGCTTGCTGCACAGCCTGGGCACATGGAAACCCACACCCCCCCTCTCAGATGTGAGGGGGTCAGGCAATGCCCTTGCAACCATGTTACCTGTTTGTGGCTGCAGCTGCATAAAGAAAAGAAAAAAGGATTCCCGTGGTTCATGCTTCTGATTAAAAAAAAGGAAGTTTGAGAGTGAGGGTGAAGAGGAGCCAACAATGTGCCCCTTCAGAGGTCTCTTCCAACCTCAGCCATTCTGTGAGGACAGTTGGCAACTGAGAAGTGAAAAGAAATAGTTCAGATAACCTTCAGCTGCTTATTTTAGTGAGCTATAAGAGGAGACGAGGGCTAAGAAATATTGTAATAAAAATCAAAGAAATGGGTCTTGTAAAATATGACTACCTAGAAGTATTGAATGACTATTGTACTGTTTTCTTCTGCTTACAATGCAGTGTTTCACGTGTGTGAGGTCAGACTCAGAGTTTTGGAACACTACTGTAACTTGAAATTCTTTCTTGAGTAGTTATTCCGTAAGTTAAAATGCAATGCTGTGATCTCTTGAAGGTCTCAGATGAGCCATGTCTCCAGCAGATACTGTGTCTATTACTTCACCTTTTGGAATTTTTCATCCAAGCATTAGATGCTCAACTGATTACTCAGGTAAAAAAAAAAAATCCACAAAACTGTAAACACCTTCTTATGAGTAATTTACTTCATGAAAACCAAATTCTCTGTGATTTGCTGAAATCTGAAATGAGTTATTTCATGGTCTGGCTACCTTTTAACACATGAAGGTTTCTAGTTTTACCTCTTGCTTGATAGCTTTCCTGGGTTTTAAACCAAGCATATGGCATTTTGGTTATCAGTGCTTTTGAGAATCTCGGGTTACTCTGTAAGATATTGAGATATGTGGATATGCTCATGTGTGGAGCCTGCTCATTCCTTTCTAAACTGCACCTTTATCCTATCCAGTTTTATTTGAGGTGCAGCAACGCCTCCTTTTGGCTCAAGTCCAGTTTTCTCAGTGTCTGTGGATGTAAAGATGAGACAGCACCATTTTAACCCGCAGTCTGTTGATGGAGCTTCCCTGGGGTTTGTTTTCCACAGGTATTTGCACTGCAGTCTTCCGTTTTCCAGCTGGATCCCCCGGATCATGTTCGTCTAGCGATGGTGGATTTTCTGTCTTCCATGGGAAAGGTGTTTATACCACAAGAAGCACAGGTAAGTGTAACTGTGGTGTTAGTGAAATCATCTTCAGTCTTTTGATGAAAAGATACACCTTTTATTTAAATATACAGTTCATCAAATCCGTATAGGAGTGCCAGGACATGATCATCTTGGAGACTTATTAATGGTCTGTGTCACGTTTATTTTTCATGAAGACATGCTGAGTGCATGTAAGATGCTTGGTTTATTCACTGTTTTTGCCTCTCACCAGACTGACATTTCAACCTCTAGGAAGAAACAACATGTCACCTCACTCACAGTGGGTTTTTCTGCCAGACAGGGCAGTAGCACTCCTGCATTTCCCAAACATGTCCCTTGACCTTAGAGCAATTCTTCAGTAATAAATCCCGATGGTAAGACGTGCCCAGCTAACTCTTTGGAACTGAAGGGTGTTTGTTCCTCCTGCAGAGGCAGGTTGTGCCCCAGCTGTCGAGTCTCTTTGCCTCTCTGCTGGCTGACCAGACCTGGCTGATTCACCAGCATGCGTTGGAGGCGTTCACACGTTTTGCAGAGGTGAGCAGAGCACAGCTCTGGGTGTCTGGCTCTCTTAACTTCTCTTCTACAAAAATTCTCCTGTCTTAAATATTTGCTGCTCTTCCCTGTGCAGTTTGGGCTTTAGTGTTACAGGTGCTATTGCACCTCGAAAGTAATGAGAGCTCATGCAGCTGGAAGTGATTTCAGGAGCTGAAGTGAAGGAAGATGAAGCACTGGTT
Source organism: Empidonax traillii (assembly GCF_003031625.1). NCBI lineage: Eukaryota > Metazoa > Chordata > Aves > Passeriformes > Tyrannidae > Empidonax > Empidonax traillii. The sequence continues at coordinate 633,457 of NW_020955667.1, read as the reverse complement.
GCTTAGCTTGGTTGTAAGAGGACAGGGACTGTCATAGAAAGATTTTTTACTTTGTCCCTTCCCTTGCTAACATCAATGTACTGATCAACTACTAACATTTCTGGCAGGAAACAAGCCATGAAGATATTGTTCCTCTGTGCCTTAATTCTGAAGAAGCTAAGAACAAAGTTGTTAATTTTCTGGCTAAGGTACGTAAGTTGCTGAACCACTTCACTGCTTTCTCAGTTGATATTGTACACCCATCACAAGCAGTAAACAGCCTGTGTCTATACCTGCATCGTCTGCATGGTGATTAAAAATAAGTTTAAAATAAGGTCTTGTCAATGGGATCTGGTTGAACTTTTCTACTTTCTTTAATTAGCAGAATTAACAACTGCCATTCCTATGAACAATGCTCTTTCAGTACTTCCCAACTTTGATTTAAATGCTTTGCTTTTTCCTCCCTAAACAAAAAGTTAATGAATTGCACACAGAGATTTCATCATTTGGTTGGTATGACTTCCTTCCCCATTTCTCTTGGATGAGCTTCTGAAATCTAAATGAACACAAATGAAACATCTTAGTCCTTTTTGCATATTAGAAGAAATCCTCTCCAGAGTAGGTGGTTTTTGCTGCAGAACACAGACACTGTGGAAGGGGGTGGCTGTTGTGCTGTAACCTAAGGCAGGGCTCTCTGCTGAGCAGCTTTTGACAAGCAGATAATTTGCAAAAGAACTGATAACTGCCAGTAATGCTAAACCAGAGCTGTAGGTAACTTTAATCTCCCGATCAGAAAAGTGTGTGAGAAATATTCGCTTCGAGCTGCTGCATGTTAAAATGTCTCCTTCCCTTCCTTTTGTTCTGGCATATAAATTGAGCCTATGAAGGCTGGTAAGGCTGCCTTGGTTTAGTTACCTCTCCTGTGGTTTTCTCCCAAGACAAGGCAGATAGAAGAGACCAGAGAAGCACGAGCAGAACGCACAAAGCAAGAAAGGATTACCTGGAGTGCACAGGTTTTGAGAGGGGACCGAGAACTGGAGTCAACAGGAGAGGTACGTGTGCTTCCTTAAACTATCTGGGCCCTGCTGTCGATTTCTGTCAGTTCTGGGAAGTCTCTGAAGAGGCTCAGGATGGCCTTGCTGCCCTTCATCTTCCAAGAAAAAAGATCACGAGCACTCCTGGCCCTTAAAAAGACCTGAGTGGTCTGTAGTGCCTGCAGGGCAGCAAGAGCTCCCCCAGGACAAGGGCATCTTGCAGCTCTGTTCTATCCAAGGGTTTTCTTGCACTTGGGTGAGGACTGAGCACTTACACAGAGCACTAAAATAATGTTTCATGTTTACTGAAATCCGCAGCCCCTGGCCAAAAGAGCCTGTCACCCGCCCTCCGAGGAGCAGTACAAGTCGGCAGTGGGCTCCATGGAGGGGGCAGTGGAGGCTGTGAAGCTGCTGCTGCAGAAAGGGTCCCCCCCAGCCTGGCTGGCAGGGAGGCTGGAGGCCCTGCACGCAGCCATAGCCACCCTCAGGGACAGCGCACGCTGAGCGCTCCTCGGAGCCAGCTCAGCTCCCTGCAGGGAGGGAAGAGGTGCCTTTGTACCACGAGAGCTGGAGAAGGAAGCACTGTCTCCACTGCACCTGTGCCAAAATGGACTGAGGGGTGAGATGTCGGCCCGTGTGTCACAGTAAGTGGCTGGAAGGAGTTGCTGTATTTTAATGGACACTACTGTGCATCTCAGCTGTCAGTTTGTACGCTGCCAATTTTGTATAGTTGTTTGTATATTGTTTGTTTTTTTACTGTGTGGAGATAAACATTCCATGATACTGTATTCTGAATACTAAGAGGTTGGAATCTGTTGTAAAAGTAACAGTTACTTCGTTCCTGTCACCTCCAGGTGACCAGGCAGTAGGTGTTTTTATCTTAATTTTAAAATGCACTCGAGAATAACAGCTTAAGGCTCTATACTGTTCTCTGAACATACCTCTGCTGCTGGTTCCACTCCAGGCTAGGCTCATCTTTTAAAAACAATCTTTATTGGTCACAGTTAAGAGCAGAAAGAACACGGTGCTTTAGCAGTTCATGGTCATTCACTGCACGGTTCCTGGCACCACTTGTGCCATCCACTGACAGAGCTACATAAACAGAAATAAATAAGTTGAGTAAACTGTACATTCATCTTAAAATCATCTCTTAGCTAAAAAGTTAAAAGGAGCCATTTCTAAGGCCTTGGCTTTTCAGGGGGTAGGGCTGGGGGGGGGGAAATAAAAAAACAAAGGAAAAAGGCACATTAACCAAGGAACTGAGTGTGACTGTCATTTATTGTCAGCAGTTTGTCAGGGCAGGGATGAGTTCTGGAACAATCTCTTACACCACTTTTGGCCTCCAGTAGCACGTCAGCCCCATCCCACCCTTCACCACCATCCCGCCGTTCCTGTCTCCGGGAGCAGCGGCACCACCACAGCTGGGCATATTGCTCGAGTGCAGGCCTCACCCCTGCAGGATTTGGCACAGACTGGGGAGGAGCAGCCGTGGCAGGAGCTCAGGTCCCCTGGGATCTCTCTGGCTGTGCAGCCAGTGCCTGCCTTCTGGCAAAAGCAGCACTGAGGTACTTATCCTTTGGACTGGGGAAGCAGCGACTCCTCGCACAGGGTCCAACACACCACAGATCGCCTTGGTCTCCTTCCGTCCCATTACCAGTTTGTATCATCTTCCCAGTTCAACTCCTCTTCTTCGCCCCAGCCTGTAGCTTCAGCCTAGAATCACATTAAATCATCACACATCAAGGCACATGCACTGTACCTGTGTGCTTAGCACAGCTCCAGGAGCCTGTGTGGCACACATGCCAAAATGTCAAAAATAAAGTGCCAGTAGTTGTAGGTTTTGGTCTTAAAGAACTTTAAACTACAACAGGAAACTCTTTAGAGACAAAAACAAATTTAAGGGGGAGAGTCTTAAATTTTTTCCCTAAAATTAAAGCAAGAACTGTTTTTTTCCAAAACCACTTCCCCTTAAAAAGAAGAATGCTATAAATTAGGTTATTTCTTTCCCCCTAGGAAACAGCCGTTTTCCTGCTGTATTCTGACACTGTAAGTTGGATCTCACCCCCCCCCACTGACACAGCACTAGTGAGTGACTTTCCTCTCTGCCCCCTAAAATGTGGCTGAGATCATGACAGTGCTTCTGTCTCAGGACATTGTGCCATTTTCAAATGTTGTAAACAACTTCAGTTTACATCCCAGGCTGCTCTCCTGCTCCCTGCTCCACCCCTGGTTACCTCTCTTGAGGCTGAATGAGCAAAACAACTCAAGTCAACACCTGCTCCCTAAGGAAGGGCACACAGTCAGGTGGCAGTGGTGGGAGTGTTGCCTCCCCTGCTGGGAAACAGCAGCAGTCTCTGGAGTCTCCATGAAGGGGCTACAGGGATTTACCTGCTTTCTTAAAAAAAACCAAAAATTATAACCCCACTGATTCTCTGAAATAGAGAAATGTTTCAGCTATTCTTTCATGAAAATAGAGCGCTTTTAGAAAATTTTACTCTGGAATCCAGACGTTCTGCTTTCCTGGGTTTTAATTGGCAATGCTTTTAGGTTTTCCTAGAAGAACCAAGAACAACAGTAAGTCCTGAGCACCCTCTGTGCTTGAAAGCCCCTTCTGCTGGTGCTGGGACCGTGCCTGCTCAGCAGCCAGGATCCAGCCTTGGTCAGACTCTCCCTAGTGAAGTGTAGGATTCCTGCATCCAGGATCCAGCAACACAGAGTAAAAGCTGGAGTTAAAACTCCTTAGTCAGTACTTTTAGTAGTGTACAAGTTGAGTCTCTGCCCTCACTCTTACTCAACATAGCCCTCTTGCTGCTGTATGAATGGCCCACTGACTTCCCTGCTGAGGCAGAGCTCAGCATCCTGCATTCCCAGGGAAGGACTCATCTGTGGGGCCTGTGCCCCTCATCCCTGCTCAGGTGTCCACCACCCCGCTAAGGGGCTGGCTGGTGCTGTGTGTGCTCTGGGATCCTCTCGAGGGTGCAGTCACTGACACCCCCTGCCTGGAGCCTCTTACCTCAATGGCATCAGCTGCTGCAAATTTGGATGAAAACAGCACATTCTGGGAGGCACCATCTCTGCTGGACACGCCCCCCGAGGGAGTGGGATCAGCTGCTTCTGTCCCGGCCTCGGGTAAAATGAGGACAGCAGAAGAAGGTTTAATGTCTGGGATCATGTCAGCAAACCAGTCCAGCTCAGGGTCTGGCACGGGTTTCTTCTTCACTTTTATTGTGAACTCTTCTCCCAGGCCATTCTCTGATGAAGACTTCAACCTCTCCTGAAAGGTTGGTTTTGGCAGCACAGTTTGTTCCAGTTGGTCCTGGTGGTCCCACTTGTCATTGCTCCAGCTGTTTCCAGGGCAGGACTTTGTGGGGGGACTCAGTCCGAGGCTTTTGAATTCCTTGCTCAGTCGATGGGTACCTGGCAGAGGCCTTCCAGCTGCATCAGCTTGTGTCACAGTGAGGCAGTTCCCTGAGGGCAGTTTAGGACTGGGGCTCCTGGGCTCAAAGTCATCCCAGGGCTTCTCATCTACATCATGATCAGCAAAATAAGGTTCCACACTGCCCTGCAGCTCTCGGGGCTGAATTTGAATGTTCACAGTTTTCTCAGTGTCTGTCTCCTCTGGCTCACTCCAGTCTGGCCACTCCTCTGCTGGCTTTTCAGAGGTAGTCAGAGAGCTCCTGCTATTCAGTGTAGCCATGCTTCCAGGGATTCCATTCAGGGAGGGCTGAGGGCCTTGCTCACCTGTGGAAGACAAAGATGTTACATCCTCACTTCAAGAGAGCAAGTGCAGAAACAGAGTTGTCCCTAAAGCTCCTTGACGCCACAGGCAGCACCTGGCATGGGAACCAGCCAGTAACTGGTTGGGAAGAAAGCCTGGACACCTTCCTGCTTGTAAAGGAGGGAATTCACCTCCAGGCCCTGGGGCAATACACTGACAGCTGATGAGCAACAGGTGACTGAGGCAAGGCCATGGAAGGAAACAGAGTTGGCTTTGACTGTCAGAACGAGCTGACCTGTAAATCCAGGGTATCTGCCGAGCTGTGAGAGGGGTGAAAGCACATCACAGAGCCTGCCACAAGGAAACACAAGGCCACACAGCCAGTCTGTGCATCTCTGCTTCCCAGACAGCTATTCCCTAGGATATCAAGGGTCACACTCGCCTTCCATCACTGTTGCCTTCTGTGGTTCATTGAAACTTTCAGATCAGTACATGGGGAAAACTAACATTTTTCAAGCAACACTTCATTTGTGAAACACTTGATTTCCAAGAAGGAAGCACTGGGAGTGCGTTTTACCTGTCTTTAAAGCCAGGGGATTGTCTTGTCGCCCAGAAAGCTTCTTGGCAGGTACATTTCCAGAGATGGGGAACGAGCTGGAACTGCTCTTCAAGGGCCGGGAGGTTTGATTTCTCTGATTGCTCACAATGTGACGGGGGGAACCTGCCAGGAGAAAAGAAAAGAAAGGACACAAATCCACAAGATGTGTTGTCAGTCACAGCTGAAACTGCTCCCAGCATTGGAATGTTCTTATTTACACTGAAGCCTGGCACAGCAATCCGACAGCTGCACCTCCTGATCCATGGATAACACAATACTCCTCTGTTCCTGCTGCCTGCCACTCTTGCCAGTACAAAGTTATGGCAACTGTACATGGCCAGTTTTTGCTGAGATGTTCTTTCAAGAAATACACAATGAACAAAGTGATTATGATCAGAGCAGATGCTTCAGAAATGCTGTCTGCCACCTGGCTGGATCCAAAATTCCAACTGCTGCACTGCATGGCATCGCAAATCCCCTGGTACCTGCCTCTTAACAAAAGCACTGCACTCAGTCCCGACAACTCCAAGCATAACCAAACTCCTGAGTCTACACAAAGCCTCTTCCCTGCCTGGGCACAGGCACAGCAGCTCCCAGGAACGAGAATCTCTACCCTGAAGGCTCCTTCCTGTCACACCTGAGGTGAGGTGGGGGTGGGCAGTCAAGGCCACGCTTTGGAGCTGCCCAAGGCATGTGTTTCAGTGACAGCTTGGCAAGCATCCAGCTGCAGTTTGTCCTGGGGAGCTGCAGGGTCTGGTGGTGTCACCTCAGCCGTGTGGGGCCCTGCTGCCTCCACCTCAGAGTGGCACAGCTCGGGCCAGCCCTCACCTATCCCACGGGGCTCACCTGTGTTCCCAGCCAGCTGAGCCTGCCTAGGCTGGGGATAACCAGTGCCACCAGGGACACGTGGCAATGGCACTAGAAAGGACTGCAAAGGAACAAACAGAACAACTCCCCCTCCCCACAGCGCCCTTGATAAAGGGCACATCCTTTGAGGGGCTTAAGCACACAGCTTGTTGAGCCTCGTGTGTTCAGCTTCTAGTGCTGCTTTTTGCAGGTCATCACTCACTGCTGAGGACAAAGGTGGGTTTTTTGTTGTTTATCAATAGTTAAAACAGGTCTAATTTTAAATATATCCTGAAAAATAAACCTGGTTTCCACATGCAATCCAAAGGGGTTTATTTACTACCATTGTCTACTAAAATGATGTAAAGAAACTAATGCAATGAGCCATCCACAGACTTTAATAAAGGGTGGTAGCTGTCAGTACATACACAAACAGGAAACAAACATTTATACTTAAACTGGTCTCTGTCATGCATTTCATTTGGTATCTGTATGTCTAAAGTAGCACAAGTGCTGATTCTTCCCTCCAGTTACAAACATCTTTAGTGTTTCAATATCCAGAAAAGCTTTCCCTTAGTACACTTGTTCCAAGTTATCTAGCAGGTGCAGGGGCTACTGTCTTCACTTGGATTAGCTGAAAAGCCTCCAGAGAGCTGATAAAATAGGGAAGTTGGTATTCCTTTTCCAATCTATGAATAGAAATTGGGGGAAGAAGGTGAGATTTACTATTTTTAAAAACAGGAAAGACAAAGGGAATATTAAAACAACTGTCTGTATAAGTCCTTTAGAAGGGCTCTGTAGTTTTTCCACCAAAGACACACACTCAAACACTGTAGCTCCTTTACTCACAGGGATTCTTAAATGAAGAAGAGATTTTAATTTTCCCCCATATATTTTCTATATTTGAAATACTTTTATGTAACCCTTCTTCTGATATCAATTCTGTATCTACAAATAGCACCTAACTTAAAACTGAATTTTGGCTGCAAATTAGCTTTTTTTTTTTTGCAATTAACCTGTCACCAGCAATGGATTCATCATCCAAGAAATTCTGCCTACGCTGCTTGGACAGAACGGGCAAGAATCCCAAGGGCACTCTGACCGTGTCTTTTACCTTCTGGGGAGAGATCAGCAGTTTTCATGAAACTTGGTGCAGAGCTTTTGAAAATCTTGGTTCTTTCTCCACCTACAACCACTTCAGGCCCGAGCAGGGACACGAGCACTGCCAGGCTGTGCAGCGTTATGGCCACGATGGAGTCGCTGGTGTCTCGAAGGCCCAGCAACACCTGCACCAACAACACAGTGATGTCACCAACTACAGAAATCCTGCTTTTCCACCGCCTTCCCCTTTAAATGTTACACATTAAACGTAGCATATTTAATTCCTGATATCCCCCCCACAGCTGTCAGGAGATGGATGTTATACATATAGCATAAGATCAGCCTTCTACTTCATGCTGAAGAGGGTGGCTGATCAGAGGATGGGGCTGGACCAGATGATTTGTGATGTCCCTTCCAGCCCAAACCACTCTGTGATTCTATGAAATCCACACTCCAGGATATACCACCTATTGGTTTGCCGTGCTTAACCTGTGGCAATATGATGTTTTTCAACTCCTCCCGGGAGAAGAGCTCGGCGTAGGCGTGGATGTGGGACAGCAGCACCATCCGGACGTGCTCCTCGTGAACCTCAAACAGCTTCAGCAGCACAGGGATGACGTGGGCCTGGAACAAGGCTGGGGACAGCAGGCAGCTGGTCTGGCTCTCCCCAGTTTGCTCTAGGGAGGAAAGGTGGAGATGTGAAGAAGCTGCTTCAACAAGGAGAGACAGCTCACCCAAAAGCTCCTGACTGAGAAAACATCACAGGTGAGGGTGACAGTGTCACCTCACTGCCAGGTCTGAGGCTGTGTCAGCTGCCAACACAGCTTGCCTGGGATGTCAGAGATGGGAGGGAGGGGAGGCAACAGTGCCACTGTTCATTGCTCCATGGCCCTGGCTCTGAACATGGAAGGTCAAACACTCTTGAGAGAGGCTTCGCTTGGCTGAAACACCGGTAACTATTTTAAGACTTTAAATAACTTTTAAGCAACTTTAGAGAGGGCAGGCAAAGAGTAAGGACAGAGAGAGCTGGGGACAAGACACAATGAACACCTCTCACAGGGCAAAGGAGAGGACACTGAGTGCCCTTAGAGGTGAATGAGTGCAGGGAGAGAAGGAAAAAGGGCAGGCAGGGGAAAAGTGAGAAGAGGGATATGCAGTGAGACCCTGGGGTGGCAGGGTGGGGTGACACATAAGCCTGGGAGAGAGTCCAGGTCTTTCCTAACTCTCCTCCCATCATCAGCAGAGCAGTGGGAAGTACTGCAAAGGAGGAAGCACAAATAACTGTCCTTTCCAGTTCTGTATGTTACAGTATTTGGTCTGGGTAAAGAAACACCACTGTTCCCTTGATTCAATGAAACAACCACTCTGAATCCATTCCAAACTTGTCAGTAATGATTGTGACAACAAAGTAGTTAAAGGTCACCTTTCTTTGGGCCCAGCAGATGAGGAAGAAAACTCTTGACAGCTACAGGTTCTGCAAACACGAGCTGATTGAGTAGAAGAGGCACCAGCCGTGATGCTATCAGCTCCTCTGACAAGCCAGCCACCCGGTCCAGCAGGAATCTGCATTCCATGAGACAGCAATTAGTATCAAGGCAGCTTTCCATGCATTTATGCCTGATTCCTTTAATATCACTTTGCCCTTTTTGTGTCCCAGGGCAGCCTCTCCCTGGCCTGTGCTCTGACCTACACGGACAAGGCTCTGCTCCTGCCTGGGGCTTCAGGCAAAGATAACACAGACCAGGAGCTGGAGCCACATCCTGTCAAACCCCACACCCGGATCACAGCCTGGCACAGGCACATCCAACTGGCACAGGAAGCTGCTGGGGCATCAAACTGCCTCAGAGCTGGCATCTCCCATGAGGAGCTACAGTCAAAACTGCAGCAGGGAGCTTTCCTCTCACCCCACAGCCTGGTGCATCACAAGAATTGTCCTACTGCTTTGGGAAAGGCTGTTCCATCCCCCACCCAAGGGAAGCTGCCCCTGCACAAAGGAATCCCATTTTGAAAACACTTCCATCTGATGCGTTTTAGAGGTGGCCAGAAGAGCGTGGAATGGGTTTATTTATTTGTGCCAGGCAGGGCTGGCACCACAGCATTAATTCATCCAACAAGTCTTGCTGCAATCGCTCTCCCTGGCAGACATTGCCCAGCAGGGACTCCTCCCAAACACCAAACCATGCACAAAGAACTGGGAAAGGAAGAGCTGAAGAGCTTCCTCTTTGGTGCAATTGTTACTTTGCCTGGAGGACCCAAAATGTTACAGAGCAAACAACCTTCTGCCAAAGCAACCAGAATCTGCCAGCTGAGGAAGTACCTCTGGGAACAAGCCCCCCCAGGTCCCCCCCAGTCCATTTGGCAAAAGTGTGTCTGAAATAAGAAGCTTCCAGATTACAGTTCGTTCACTTACTTGAAAAATTCGGTTTTTTCCTCCTCAGACTTCAGTGTTAAGGTCTTCAGAAAATTCACAACTTCCAGAAAATCATTCCTAAACACAAAGACATGTCAAGTGACGCTTAAGCCATCCACAATGAAGTGACTGCAAACCCCCACCATTCATTCAGCAGAGGGAACTACACAGAGGGATGCAAGTCTTGATCTGCTGGATTAAGAATGCCAGCATGGAGGTGAGACCTGAAAGCTGCTGCCCAGCACCTCACTGGAGAGGCTGGTAACAATTTCTTAATTTAAAGGAATCTCTTTGTCAAAGATCCCTGTACGAGACAGGGATTAAATCTGCACTTCCATTCCACACCTTCACCCCAGCTAACACTCTGCAAGACAGAAACAGGCAGTGGCAAGACCAAGACAGGCCTCCTGTTCCTGTCCTTACCTGAAGAACTCGTGAGACAATAAGCTGGACAGGGGTGGACGACACTTTGGGTCTGGGTTGAGCAGTGTGCAGTGCAAGGTTTGCTGGAAGCTGGAGAGGATATCTGCTGAAACTGAAATCCAGAGCACCTACAGTTAGATTTCTCTCTCAACACTGAACTAGATACATTAAGGAGTCCCCCCACCTTCCCCAAAACTTATTTTTCACTCTAATTTATAGCAAAATTGCAAAACAGCACTTGCATTTCTCTTCCTAAGCTGCCTGGCCATTGGGGCTCCAAGGGGTGCTACTGTCCTCCCAAGAAGCTCCCTCTCTGCTGGAAGGTGGCAGCCCCTGCTCAGCTGTGGCACACGAGACCCACGTGCCACATCCACAGCCCCTGGAAAGGCGGCTGGTGGGGCAGAACTGGAGGTTTGGGAATGCTTGTGGCACATGGGCTGATGACCTCCAGCCACCCCTGACCACGTCCAAACGCAGGAAGAGGGGAATGCAGGAGGAGCCAAGGCCTGCATTTAGCCCAGCAAACACAAAGAACAACACTGGCCACCAAAGCCACGGCACTCCTGCAGCTGCCACAGAAGGGGAGTGGCTCAGCACACACAAGGAATGAGCCACAGGGGCCTGGCCACAGCAAAATGGACAGGTGTCATTCCTCACCCTGGTCATTGAGGACTGTCAGGAGATTTTCAACTGTTGTTCCAAAGGCATAGGCATCCCTCGCGTGCCCGTAGCTGCTGGGCAGGATCTTGAAATCTGCAGACTGAAAATAAAACAAACAAACAAAAAAAAAAAATCAGCAAAGCAGGAACTTAGGAAGTACTTGGTAATTTCCAAGAGTCTCTATTCCCACCCCCTGCCATATAAAGTCTCCAGTTCTTTTTATAGCACCAAAGCATACCCTGTAAGTAGAATATTATGCTAAAAAAACCTCCACTGGTGAATTTATAACCCAAAGGAGCAACTACATCACAATGGAACAACTCCCCAGTGGATGCTGGCAGGCAACAGCTTTCAGCATTTCTATGGAAACAGGTGATAATTAGAGAGTGAAAGAGTGCTCCTTCAGCATAAGCAACTCCAAGGATTCTCACTGGGTAGGAAGTGACTAATGGGTGGAAAAAAGGCTGTTACAAGAGCTCCACAGCCGTGGGACCACAGTGATCTGGGCAATCTCAGCAACTACTCTGTCATTTTTGCAAGGCTTTGGTGACTTAGAAGCATTTAAAGCTGCAAAACAAAGTGTTGGGAAAATATCACTGCCTGTGCCCAACACCATTCCCAAACCAGGGATGGGACAGAAGAGGGGAAAAAGGAAACCTCGGATATTATCCAAGAGCCACTTCCACGCCATTCAGGCATAAGAAACTAAAACACAGGAATGAAAATATGTATCCTGAACATCACACTTTGATTTGTTGCCAGCAGGACCTTCCTGGAGCAGGTGCTGTTACTCTGTTACTCACCATCTCCTCGCCAGGGATGCACGACTGGTCTCGCACGGACCTGACCTGACAGAGGAACTGGAAGGAGAAGAAAAGGGACATGAGCTGCCTCCCCCACTCACCTGTGCCAAGCAGCAGAGCAGGCTGTCCCCACGGGCCAGGGCTCAGGGGTGGAAGGAGCTCTGCCCCTGCCCCTTCTGCTGGCACCCAGGGCAGGCTGTGCTGGGCTCTGCCCCAGGGGAGACCCCAGTGCAGCAGGTGGGAAGCACCAAGTGACAGGAAGCAGCTTCAGGGCCTCACAGACAGCTCATCGGGAAGGGTTTGCAGATCCTCTGGGAGAAAAGGCAGTGTGCATCTGTGACACAGTGCCAGGCTGCAGCAGGGACTCTGCACAGCAGGAATAAACCAGGAATTGTTCTGCTAGCATGCAGATAGGATGCCAGCAGCAAAAGCTGAGGAGGCATTTAAATTATTTTCCTTATTGATTAATTTCAACCTGGATCTTCCAGCTTCACACTAAAGTTTTGTTTTTTTTTTTTTAATTTGTTTTTAAATAAGTCCAGAGAAGCAGAGACTTCTCACTCTCCAGCTAGCAGTGTCCCTTAGAAAAGCATGTGCTTTTTGGCTAATGGGGAATTAATTTGTGTAGACACTGTAGTTTATAGTTGTGCTGTCCTTAGAGGAAAGATTCGGGGCAGAGCTGGAAGTGAACCAACACACTTAATAGTAAATCCAGCTAAGTGGAAGGACTTGGGCCTTCATGTCCTTAGATGGCCGGTTTCCACAGGCCATGAATCCTCTCCTGGTCATCTGAGGGTGCACTTGGCTTGGCTCTTACCTCTGGGGTGGCTTCACTGAAGTTACAAACTGTTTCCATTCCTCCCAGCTTCCAGTGCCCATCCTCACTCACAAACACGGATGATAAACAGACATTGTTATGTGTCAGGTTTCCCTAGAACAGAGAAAAGAAAAAGAATAGCAGACTCAGGGGATAGATGGAGATGTAAAATCTTAACCAGCACTTAGTAGGTGCTGTGAGGGAAAGCTGCCAAAAAGCACAGTTCCAAAGACCCTCTGGGATTTGGTAGGTGACTAGCAGGTGCCAGGCAGGAGGGCCAGGGTTTTGGAGCAGACAAAGGCCTGATTGTCACAGCCCCTGCAACACAACTGTAAATCCAGGGAAGTTCTCCAACTGTGAACACAAAGCCCCAGAGCTACAGTCTGAGCTGGGATTTAACTGCAGTCCTGGACAAACACACAGTCAGGGGAGCAGTGACACCAATCTCTGACATGGGGTGACAGCTGTAAACAAATGCCAAGGCTGAGCAATCCCATCTCCCTAAAGCAAGAAGCACTGCAAGCAGATTCATGAACTGAGAACTGCTTGCTCCCTTACTTCCAAACCCCACAGCATTTTCAGCTACCCTTCCTCCCACAAAGCAGCCAATCATTTTAGCAGTTTCAGCCTAAAAGAACTGTGGGGCATGTGGCTGCTTTTTGGGAGGAATCAGAAATGACTCACCCAGACAAGCCCAGGTGCTCTCCTGTCCCGTTTCATCTGTCTCCCTCCAAAGCCTGCTGGCTGCTGCCAGGGGTACCTACCCTGTCATGGAGGAAGATGAGTGCCAGCAGCACGTCGTAGATCCCTGCGCAGATCTCGGCAGAGGAAAGTGTCTCCAGGACCAGCTCCAGAGGCTTCACCCGCTCCGTAACCAGGTGGATCCCATTTGCTTCCACAGTGCAAGAGAGGAAGCGCAGAAGGCAAGGATGGCGCAAGGTTTTCAGGTGCTTCCAGAAACAAAGGCATCTGTTAGATCTCACCTGGGGCAGCTCCTCTGTCTGCAGAGCTCAGTCCTGCACTCTTAGCCACGTTTTCTCAGTGAATTCAGACAACACAGCCCTGCTCCTCCCCAGGCACCCAGCACACTCACTCACTGCACACCTTATTATAACACATTGGAATGGAGTCATAGAAAAGCTTGGGTTGGAAGGGACCTTAAAGATCACCTCATTCCACTCCCTGCCATGGGCAGGGACACCTTCCACTATCCCAGGTTGCTCCAAGCCCTGTCCAACCTGGCCTTGGACACTTCCAGGGATGGGGCAGCCACAGCTTCTCTGGGCAACCTGCACCAGGGCCTCACCACCCTCACAGGGAAGAATTTCTTCACAATATCTAATCTAACCCTGCCCTCTATCAGTTTAAAGCCATTCCCTTGTCCTGTCACTACAGGCCCTCGTAAACAGTTTCTCTGCATCTTTCTTGTCAGTTCCCTTCAGTTATATGAAGGAAAAAGTCTTACACAGAATAAAAGAAAGTCTCAGACATAACAGACATAGTATTTTGGGTGGATCTACCCAGGAAAGACCCTCTGACTTACACCTGCAGGAAGAGACCAGCTCTCTGCCAAGGCTCTGCAGCTGCCAACCCCTCCTGCCCCCCTGCACAGCCACGGTCAGCTCCCACCTCTTCTCCTGCCCTCCCTCCCCAAGGTCTGACCCTTGTGCATCAATTCCCACCCTCCCAATAAAAGGCAGGGACAGCTGTGACGAGTCTGTCCCGGGCAGGTGGCAGTACCTTGGCAGCTTTATTAACCTTATCTTCGTTCTCCCGCTTGTACACGAACACGGAGGCACGTCTGCCATCCTGGAGCACGGCCGGGTACACCGTGTGTCCCGTGGGCAGCGTGAACGGCGGCTCCTCCAGACTGTAGCTCTTCAGAGCGCTGTTCTCCGAGCCCATCCCTTGCACAGGGTCCCTCCTGGCCACCAACAGGCCTTTGGGGGAAGGAGGACCTTTGTCAGACAGATTCGGTTCCAGTGGGCGCTGTTCAGTTCACCTTCAGAGCATTTTCTGCAACACATGAAAGAACCATGAAGAGCCTCCTCCTGCCAGTATCCTGTCCTTCAGCTTAAGGACAAGAATAAAATCACCAGTGTTTATTCTGAAAAGGAAACCAAATGTCCACAGAAGGGTTCAGATCAGCAGGTGAGCAGCTCTCGGCTCTGGGGCTTGGACTGTGCTGGCACCTGTGCCAGCATCACCACCAGCTCTGACACTCAGTGCAGCATCCACAACTGATCCCTGACTTGGCTGCCACGCTGAGAACCCACCAACAGCAGGATCCACAACACTCCCAGTCATGGAGACCCACTGCAGGTGCTTAATTCAGATTAAGCACAGTCAGCAGTTAGGAACTGTGACTGCCACCGCCTCGGGGCACAAGGAGCCCCTGGCACTCTTAAAAACACCATTCTTTAATTCTCCAAGCCAGGGGGGGATTCCAGAGAAGGAGGAGGGATTTCAGGAGGTTACCTACAGCCAGGTAACCTCTTCTAGCAGCACACTTTTCTCCCTGATTATCTTCTCTCCATCTGACAAATATTTCATCTGCCTGCCAACCCTTCCTTCCTCCCACAGCCTGTCAGGAAGAGGCTGACACAGATTTTTGTGCTGCTTCCTCACACACAAAACCAGTAAAACAAACACGCTGATTGCAGAGGCTCTTTTGCAAAACACTGACCAAGCACATGCTCTGTCATCAGGCTTGTGATCACGGGCCATGGGCGAGACCCTGGACTGGTGTGCACACAGGAGTCAGCAAACCTGCATCAGGAGTCAGGAGAGAGCAGCACCTGAGCATTCGGGAAAAGTGAGGGGAAAACTGCCCATTCCCAAGCATTTTGTCAGGAGTGGATCTGCACCTTTTCAGCAGCAATTCCTTTAATAGAATTTTTTTGCGAACTCCTTGGCATAAAAATATTCCTGCTGCCCCTGGACAGAAGGGTTTCCTCTCCAGTCAGAACCTGGAAGCTCAGGATCAAACACCAAGCACCTTCACACAGCCAAGTGACAACAGCAGCCTGGTGAACCACAACCCGTGTTTCCTAGCGTTTTTCTGGCTACTGAAACTCCATTAGGCAAAAACATCTGCCAAGATCTATGCCCAGGTGTGGCTAAAACTGAACTCTTGAATGCTGAAGTGAAACATCACTCACACAACCACACTGTGCAAGGACCCACATTTGCTGTGTGAGTTAAGAGCACTGCCCACATGATAACCCTTTCACATCTTATCTTCAATAAATTGTAAACAGGACCATTAGATGTAGCACACAGCGCACCCTGGAACGGAGATGAGCCCAGCAGGGAAAGCTGGGGAGTTAAGGACCATATGGGTTTGCAATAAAGCTTCTTCATGGGGTGATGTGCAGGGTATTCACCTGAAACACACAGGAGCCTTCAGAGGGAGGCAGTTCCTGGTTTTCCACACGCCTTTTCCGCCGCCTCCCAGGCTAGCAGAGCCTCCCGGCAGTGCTCTCGGAGGTGCTGGGGGCTTTGCTCCCAGAGGCAGAGGTTTCCCAACGTGACACCTGGCAGTGCCCACCCGGACCCCGCACACGCAGAGCACCAACACGGGCAGGCGGGCGCTCAGCAGCCCGCGGGGAGGGAGCCCGGCTTTACCGCACCTCCCGAAGGACGGCTGTACCCAGGAACCGGGAAGAGCACGCGTTAGACACCCGGGAACATCGGGTCCCGCCGGTGCGGGAACAGCCAGAGCCGCCACCGCGGGATGTGCTCCCTCCCAGCGCCGCGACCTTCAGCCCCGCCGCCCGCCCTGCCCGCGGCTCGCACAGCGCTCCGGCCGGGCCCGGCCCTGCCCCGCTCCCCCCCCCGCCCCCCGCCCCCGGCCCGTCAGCCCCGCCGCAGCCCAGCCATGCCCCGCCATGCCCGCCGTGCCCGCTCCCCGCACCTGCCGGGCCGGCCCGCGGTGCCGGTACCGCCGGGCCGCGGCCGCTCCGCCCGTCCCTGCCGGCAGCGGCCCCCGCGCGCCCCCTCACGGCCGGAGGGCCAAGCGCCGCCAGCCCGCGCGGGGCGGGGCCCGCGAAGCCGCGGCGGCCATTTGGGGTGAGGGCGGGGCTGCCCCGGGAGACCTTGGAGTCCCGGAGTTACGGAATTATGGAGGTCTCGGGTTGGGACGGGCCTTTCTGATCGCTCAGTCCAGCCGTTCACCCGGCACTGCCACTGTAGCCCCTAAAGCACTGAACCACATCGCCCAGCGCTAGATCCAGACGCCTCTTAAACAGCGCCAGGGATGGTGACTCCACCCCCCCTTGGGCAGCCCATTCCAGTGTCTGGCCACCCGAGCAGGGAAAAAACTTTTTCTAATATCTAATCCGAATCTCAGCTTAATGCCATTTCCTCTTGTCCTCTCACTGCAGGCCCAGTAGAAGAGCCCGGCCCTCCCCTCTCTCCATGTAGAGAGCACTGAGGATCCATAAGACTAACACATCCCCGGCTCCCTCGGATGTTCCTTACCAGACGTGTTTTCTAGAACTTTCAGGAGCCTTATTGCCCTTCGCTGGACACGCTGCAGCACTACAATGTCCTTTTCAAAGGACAGTTTTAAATGTCCCCGTGCCCTGCCCGGCCGTGTCCTGGGCTGATCTCCCACCACAGCTCCACGTGGCTCCCACAGGGCACCCAGAGCCTCCCTCCTTCAGCCCAAGCACCGGGGCCGGCAGGGCGGGAGCGAGGCAGGTGGTCTGTCTGACACAGTCGGCAATGCACCTCCTGCATGAGGAGATCCATTTAATGCCATTAAAACTAATTGCTCTCCGCACTGGAGCGTAAAGTGACTCCGGGGAGAGATTTCACGTGAGTGTTTTGGACAGCGGAGTGAAGGTTGAAAGAAATTACTCCAGAGTGGTGGGAGGTCTGGGCTTTTCACACGCTATTTTCGTATCGCTGGTGTTATTCCAGTTTCCTGCAGCGCCAGGACGCGAGGATGTGGTTTGCTCAGTCAATCTGAACCAGCGGTGACACAGCCCATACCCATGGCCTCGTCTAGACACACAGTTAATGGCCAGGGCAGCGTGTTTAACACAGGTGGTCTGGGCTGAGGGAACACCTTGGCTTTCTTTAGTAACTCAACTCCACGGTTTAACCTGCACTAAGTTCTGTGCTGTCAAATCCAGCGTGAACTTTCTAGGCTGTATTCTTCAGCAGTACATTTTCCCCACTCACCATTTCTGGTGAAGCCTTCCTGTCCACGGACAGCCTGGATGATCCAAGACATGGGGCTGCTGCCCAGTGGCTCCTCTATGCCAGAGTCCCTTCAGCAACAACAAAGCCACAGCACCTGGACAGGAAAAGGGATTCCCTCAGATCCCCACCCAAACTCCACTCAGTAGGGCCTCACCATCTGTCCAGACGAGCGAGGAGGATGGATTTCTCCTATGCCTGTGCATGGGGAGGGCTATAAGCTGGCATGTCAAGGTTAACATGGGGACACAGTGCTAGGACGAGTCCACTTCTCTGGCACAGGCATATGCTGGCAGATGGATGATCTGGGTCTTTAAATAAAGCAGGAAGATGATGGGTGGAGGAGGGTGCAGGAAAGTAAAATGGGTCATACACAGTATGACGTACAATACATCACATGTTAAGGGGTAATATAATGTATACAGGAACAGA
This sequence comes from Empidonax traillii, assembly GCF_003031625.1. Lineage (NCBI taxonomy): Eukaryota > Metazoa > Chordata > Aves > Passeriformes > Tyrannidae > Empidonax > Empidonax traillii. Next base: position 615,428 of record NW_020955667.1, on the reverse strand, counting down.
AACTAAGTAAAATTCAGGTACATCACCTCCCTCTTTACAGGCAGGGAAGATCCAGTCTTTGGCTCAAATGGGACAGTCATGCCAAAAGACCCTGGACCCAAAGTGAAAAATAAGGGGAAACTCTGGACATTCCTCACCACAGTTTATTCAAGGCCTAAGTGAGGATTTGTATGTCCTCTGTGTGTGTGTTTGTGGCAGGGCAAAGGCAGAAGGTCAGAAGATCTGAACAACTTAAAGATAAAAAATTAATAACAACATCTGACTTCTACTCCCAGCACTTGGCTCCACACCCAGGCTGTGGTGTGATTCATGTGGCTGTCGGGAAGAAAAGGCAAACTTTTACATCATTTATGGTGTATTTCCTTTGCTGGACAGCCTCTGTGGAGAAGCAGTCCTTGCCTTTACCTGCTTTTCCCGTGCGAGTCGATTGTTCCACACAGACTGAAGGCACCAAGGTGTGTGTCCTATTTAGGACCCTGCTACACCAGGTACTGCACAAACACCCAGCTGGGCTTTGTCCACCAACTGCCTTTGCCTTTCCTAAAGCCAGCCAATGCTGGGCTCCTCCAGAGAACCACCCAGGAGCCTCAGACCTCCCTAAAGAGAAAACCTCCAAACCTTAACCTTGAGGAAAAACTGAGCACATCACAACTTCAGGGGCTGACAGCTGCCCCATGAGCTGCACCAGTAAGTCAGCTTCAGTTTTCCATGTTTTTTTGAGGATGGTCACAGCAGGGATGGAGGTTGTTGCTGTTCTCAGCCTCCTGGCATGACAACAGGACATCTGAGCTTACCAGGGCCCTTATTACAGGAATTCCACCACAGAACCTGCAAGAGAGGCCTGAAATCTGTTGTATCTAAACAGAGCTGGTCCTGCTTATTCCAGAAGAAGATACATCTTGTTCCTGTTTCATTTAATCCAGAATGGACTAAACTAAACAGAATCACGGCAGTCTGATTTCAGAATGAAATGCACATGTTAAACTGTCAGCAGACGGCTCCACACCCCCCTGGATATTTAAAAGACCTTGAATCAGGTCCTCCATGAGCTCTCAGGGATGAGGATATTTGTTTACTTTTGCTTTCCCCACCCTGTTGCCCTGGTAAGCTCCCAGACACTGGTGTAGTACAACTAATAATTTAGCACACGATGTGAGGCGGCTGCTTTGAGCCCGCTGCTCACGGAAATGAGCCCGTGCATCTGCACAAAGCCTCTGTAATCGTTACCAGACCTTCGAGCTTCTCAGCCCATGCTTGTTTCATTGTGCTATTTAACTTTACAGCCTAATTATATCTAAAACACTTGCCTAACCAAACTCATTAATTAATTAGCAGCAGGCTGGGAAAGAGGATACTCCTGGGATGGTTCGGGATTGCTCCTGTAGAGAAAGAAAAGAGGAGCCTTACAAAGTTAGGGAGAGAAACCAGGAAAAAGAGGAAAGAACAAAAGTTGTAGAAGTTGCTAAAAGAAAGCAGATCCCTCCTCGCCCCATTTTATACAGGATACAGTACCCAGGGACCGAATCCATAAATACATATAATTAAACAGGTCAGACTCTCCAGGCTCCCTCCAACACCCACAGGAAATGTGATATAGATTGAAAAGTCTATGTACTCCTATCTTTTTTTCTCCCTTTCTGGCTCAGGAACTGTAATTAAAGGGAAAAATCAGCCTCTCTCCTGCCTTAAGAGTGCAGTGGCACAGCTGTTTTTCATCTTGGCTAGCAGGCTCTGTCCTCAGGCTACTAAGTGCTGAGTAATTTTTACCAAGCTCTGCTTGCAGATAAATGATGTTCTTCTCTTAGCTGCTGCCAGGCAAAGCTACAAATACTTGATCTTTTATTCTTTTCTCATAAACTCCTAACACTGAATACTAAAAATGCAGCCAGGGATTTTTCCACTGCCATTTATTCTCAGCATGGTCACAACTGTAATACAATTACAGACACCCACCCCTTCGCTGGAGCTCGACTGCAGCTCCTCGTTAACCTGAAGCTTCCAATTAAAGGCTCCTTCAGTTTCATTGATAGTTTGCATATACTCCAAGGACCCACTTCATTTTGTTTTTCCCCCAAAACACATTCCACGAGAAGGGCAACTGCTTTAAATAACTTCACACTGATTTTCTGGAAAAGCCCGAGGAGCGAGCGCCAGGCTCAGAAGAAAAGCCTGAGTCTGAGTGTGCAGTTTGGGGAATTTCTCTCACAGCTATAACCATAAAAGTATCTGAAAGCTTTTGACTAAATGTGGCACAACCACTGGGCAAATCCAGTGTGGCCTCAGAACAAAGGAAAGGATCTAGAAAGGTACAGCACTGGAAACCCATTAGTTTAATTCAAGTTTTCTGCCATGTTTCTAGTGAGATCTTAAGTGTTCTAACAAATTGCGTAAAAATTACTTTAAAATGGTAGAGAAAATAATTAAAAAAAAATACTAGTTAATCTTGGCAATGCTCTTCCACCTACCTCCAGTGAGTGAAGCAATGAACACGAAGCCAGCACAGGGAAGAGGCTGAAAACTGGTAAGAAATACCATGGCTAATTTTAGCCTTGTTTCCAGTCATGCAGCATGAAACACAGGGAGTAATGCTGCTTTCAAAAGTATCTGCACACCTTTTAAAGATAAAACAAGGTTTCAAAACACTCTTGATTTCAAAGGTATTTTTGAAGTATATGACTAATAGTCTGTCAGCTTCCTAAACAAGCTCGTGCCTTTGAAGATCACCTTCCCAGCACAGACCCCAGTCTTACGGGATTATGGCAACAGGTTCAGTAGGATCAGCCCCCAAGTGCAAGCCAGCACCGTTTAAGCCACAGATGAGGGAGAAAAGAGCAGAGGAACAATTCTGCAAATCAAAAGCCATTAACAAAAGAAAAAAAGATGAGGTAGAGGTAGCTTTTCTTTTAAAAAGTGAGAATTTGAACTGCCTCAATGGCTGTGGCAGAACAGGGCATTTCCCTCGCTTGTGTCTGTTGGCTGGGGGTTCACAGCTAAAGAGCAGCTTCAGCCTAAACTCCATTTGCACGTTGTGTATTTTAAACCCGGCTTTAAGCAATCCTCATCCGTGAGCCCAACGTGAAGATGTCTTGGCCTGTCTGTGCTGCTCAGTGATCCGTGCTGAAATCCAGTTTAAGCCCCGTGAACAAGCAGGACAGGATGGATTTGTATTTCCGGAGATGGAAGCTGGGGGAAAGGCTCTGCATTCTGAACCAAGGTAGAGTGTTTTTCTCTTGCTGGCCCTCAGGATGTGCCTGTCTTCTCTCAGCCCTCAGAGCTCTGCTTAAACACTATGGTGAAGGTATTCTGTCGTAGTGTAGTTACTAATTTTAAGTGTTCTCAAGCACTTAAACCAGATTGTAAATGTCTGAAGCTCCAGGGAACGAATCTGTGCCATCTTTCCATTATTGAAGTGTTCAGACCCAGGGCTGGACTTTGGTCCAAACTATGTGTCAGGGCAGTGCCAGGAGATGCTGGGGCTTAACAATGTTCCTGTGACTGAAGTGTGAGAGGGAAACAGTCCATGTTAAACACACTGCACATGGAGCACTCGTCTTAAATGTCTTGTAAAACACACGAAACATTGCTTAGAAACACATTCACCACTGCTGACCACACAGGTTTTTATGTTTAATAGAAATTAAATTAGTAGCTTGATATACATAATGTGACACTTTCCAGTCCAGTAGTTTCCAACTCCTGCTTTCAAGTCACCGAATGAATACTGTACAAAAATAATAACAAAGAGCAACCGAAGAATAAACACTGTCACTAACACACTGGACCCAGAAAGGCTACATTTATCTGGAGCTACACATGCCAAAGGATACAGAGTGACGGCCCCACCGAGGTACAGTCATGCATTACCAAGGGACAGGCGTGTGCTGGCCAGGCACGCCCCGCTTCCTCCAGGATGGGCGGGCTCACCGTGCTCCGTAGCCGTAGTAATAGGGTTCGTCCGGGCGGTATCCGTAGGCAGTGGCTGGGCGGCCCGGAACCCCCGGGGTCTGACCGAATCCATCAACTCCGATGCTACAAAATAACAAGGAGAGAGAAACTGCAGGTTTTGCATGGCACAGAAGGCACGCTAAGGCTGGTGTCTCCAACTCCTCCTACCAGAGAAAGTTTTGTGAGGCAACTTTGCAAGCCATGTTCATGTTCCCCTTCTGGCCAGCACTGCTCTGTCTCCTCTTCCCCGGTGGGAAAAGAAATGCTGGAGAGAAATCAACACAACTCCTGGTGAGGAAAGGCTTTCTGGTCCAAGAGAGATCCTAGAAGAGACGGGAATCTTCTCTTCCATCCTTGTATGGACTTACTGGCCAAGAACACTCCTGTGACTGGATTTCTCCCTCTGTGCATGGGAGTTAACATGTCATCCAGAAAAGGCTTCGTGAAGGCTTCTGGCAAAGCCCACTCTAACCCTGCCCTACACAGCACCTCTGAACAGTCTCAGTCCCTGCCCTCAGAACATTTCTCAAGTGCCTGGGAAAACACCAGTGAGAAGGGAGAAAGTGAGAAGATCTGGCACAGCAACACAGTTCAGCAAGGATGGTGTTTCAGGTGGGATACAAGGTTGGCAGCCAAAGGGCAGAAAGCATTCATCATATACTGAAAGGCTATGTACTAATGAGACAGAATAATTAATTTTTCATATCAAATAGCACCTACAGTCTCCCTTAAGAGAAATCCCTTACACCTACAGAGTACCACAGCCATGAATTAGATATTAAAACACAAGAACTGCGTAAGGAAAAGTGGCACATTTTTTCATGCTCCACAATAACTCTCATGGAGGAGGTAGAGGAAAAACGAACATTGCTTAAGACACTGGAGTTCTGCCTGTTCATAGTTATGTCACTTCTTAACTTCCACTTCAGTAGAGGGACAAATGAAAAAGGATCCTGATTTATTTTCTGACTAAAGATGCATTGAAAGGAGCTGAACTTCCCCTCTGAAGACTGTCAAAACACAAAGAACCAAAGTGCCTTTGGAGTGGGGAAAAGCTGAACCTCATTACTGCCAATTATCCATATGGAACATGGGTTATGCAACAGTCAAGGCTGGGAAAGAATGACCCCTCCAGAAGATGTACAATGGGTGGGCCCCAGGCCCTGGCTCAGCAAGAAGCTGGCACTGCTGAATCAGTTGGACTGAAAGGGCTCAGCTGCAGTGGTGGGGGACCACGTCCATCACTGTCCTCACAAAGGCACTTTCCCTGGGTTGTGTCTCAGTGAGGTCCTAGAAAAGGATCCTTGGTGCCTGGTTTCTCAGCAAACCAGTTCATTCATGGGATGTTCTCATAGTCAGGTGAAGGTGGAAAGTCTGAGGCTGAGATTTGTCCTCTAAGAGGGAAGGGACACAATCAACAGTCAAGCTGCAGAGAAAATCATTCTGGTTTACCTGAAAATATCTTGAGAAATGCTGTGTCCTGGAAGTGCTTTGCATTTCCATGTCTGCCTGTGTTTCTGTGAATGGGCAATGCCCCTCTCCCCAACTCCTTCACAGAGCCATCAGTCTGAGCAGGCCCTTCATCAGAGCAGAGAGCAGCAGAGTGGCTGTGGTGTATCCTGTAATGGTGCAAAGCTCTGTGAATGCACTCCTCTGGCTCCACACCTGCCTCTGGCCACCAGTTCTTTCTTGTATCCACTCTTAAGTCCTGTTACTCTTTTTCAAGCTCATTAGGAAATGAGCTGCTGACCTCTGAGGCACCTTCCCCAGCTGCCTCCTTTGTACCTGGCAAACAACAGCTTTCTCATTATGAAGCTTGAAGCTTTGAAAGAGGGGATTAAGAGAAATCCTGTTACTTTGTGTTTAACTCTCATCTACAGAAACCCCAAACCGTGCACTCACCTTAGCCAGAGAATGGTCCCTGCTCCTCCCTGTTCCTGATTTCCAGCACGCAAAGGATGGAAGATAGACCCGGCATGGGCTGCCCGTGGGGGCCTGTGTGTCAACACAGACCCCAAAGCTCTTCCAAACAAGCCATCAAGGACAAGCACTGCAGTTTGGCAGTTCAAAAAACAAACCAATTGAAGAACTACTATAAAACATCAGTTCTTTAAGAGTTCTTCTTAAGCTGGAAGTGCAGGGTCGGGTTCTGTTCTGTTTCTACAAGTGCCCAGTTACATGTGTAACACTGTAGAGAAGCAGGACCCTTTAAGGCTACCTTCAAACTCAGGAACTCCATTGTTGTCTTCCACAGATCCTTAAATGTTTTTCTGGGTTTATCTTTCAATGTTGGGTTTTTTTTGACTATAACAACGTTAGTTGTGGTAAGTTGTTTTCATTGCTAGCGTGGTAGAATAGGGGCATTTTGCATTTCTGCTCCCTGCTGAAAAGGTCATTCTGGAATAGTTAAGTGAGTGAGGAGACTGAGGGTGCCTGAGGCTGCTGACTGCAAGTCAAGCTCACAGGGGACAATGCCTTGGCTCACAGGAGAGACAGAAGGAGCCACCCTGGGGTTTACCGTGGCAGAGAGGCACACAACAAACACAGGAGATGGAGACCCGTCCTGAGCTTCTTTTAGTCCCTCCATTATACACCCCAAACTAAACCAGCACTGACTTTCTCGGGTGAGGTGTAATAACGCCCTGAGCCACGTGGTGGCAATGGGCCTCTATCCCTGCAGGCTGAGCTCTTCCAGCCACTTCCAGCTCTGTAATCCTTATTCAAAGAACTTCTAAATGTATTTAAATTGATAACGAGAGCAGGGAAAATATGGTTTCAATCACATTCTCAGCAAATAATTTTTTAATTTTTTTTTTTTTTTATAAACGTGTAAGTAATTAGGTAAAGATCCCTAGAGTTTAAACTTTGAGGAGTATCAGTTATTTCCAAATGGTTCAGACATGTGTTAGTGTCCTGAAGAAAACTGGAAGAGATGGATCAGCTGATAACTGCTTTGGACAGCTAAAAAAAAAAAAAAAAAAAAAGGAACAGAAAATCACATTAAAACACCTTGATCAAATCACTACTCTCTCCTATCTAAATATTTCTCTTAAGTAAATGAAGGCTTGGCCATGCTTGAAAAAAAAATGGCATTATTTTTACACGTTAGTGCCCTTGAAGCACACCAGCTCTGCCTGTGGGACTGAGTGCCCTGGCAGAGCCTGCAGCACAGAGCCTGTGGCAGCTGAAGGGAAGGCTACCAAGCCCAGGAGGTAACGGAGGGGAAGGACAACCAAACAGCCAACACACACCTGGAGACTGAGAGCAGAGTCTGGCTGGCTCAGGAGGCTGGCAGGCCAAGGGCACAACCCACCGAGGTGGAGAAAGGGTTTAAAAACCAAGTCCTGATGAATCCTTGTCCCTTCTGCCAAGAACAGCAGAAGGGGAGAGCCAGGAGAGATGGTAGTTGTGTGGCTGTAAACACTTGTTGGGTAACGACTGGCCTGAGATCATGATTTGTGCCATGTGTGCTCAGATTTATACCAGCAATCAAGTTTAAAACTTGCTCCTAGAAAAAATGTGTTGTTGGCCTTATGATACAGCATCTACCGGGAAACTCGGTGCTCAGCAGAGCAAGCATCAGCCTGTCTTCCCAAAAAGCTAGGGACATGTAATTATGCCATTTAGGGCAACAATACTCATCCCAGAACTGGTATTTTTTCCTCCCAATACTCACCCGTATTCACTTAGGTACCTAGCAGGGGTGCATGCAGAATGGATATGAATCATACAACAGCACACCAAACCCCTCAGATAAATGGCTCACTCTGCGAGTGATTTCAGGCAGTTCTGTCTCGCAGCATCGCGCGCCTGCGCACAGAGATCCGCGCCTGCAACCCACGGGCACAGCCCAGCCTGTGCTTGTGCAAACCTCACCCCACGCCTGGGGCTGATGGAGTTAAACAGTGAACAGCCCGGCTAATTACTGCTAACCTCAGTTGCTGGTTCATTTTGAGACCCTTTAAAATATGAACTGTGTATTTTACCCCTATGCACTCTCTTAATGATTTGTTTTTTTTAGACTGAAATCACTTCCAGCCATCAGTTATACTCGAGGTCTCTACACATGCACTTCTCCAAGCACAAATATTTCTTTTTCCTATTGGTCTGCCAGCCCCTGTCAGAGCAAATTTCACTTTAAACTAAATGCTATGATACTTAAAACCTCTTGGATTACTCAGGCTGCTAGTGTGATCTATGACCTTCCCCAAATGACAGCTGAACTTTCCAATTTGCTTGTACTGCTGGGGAACTGAAGAACACATGCCTAAGAGGAAAATGTTCCTGATGTGCATGAGTGAGGAGAGATTTCTTAACAGCTCTGCTTATTGATGCTTGCTCTGATTCATAACATCCAAATTAACATGCCCATGTAGGATCCTGGGTGCTCGCACATCATTTAAGATGTAAGGAACAATTGTGTGCCCCTCACGCATTTCACACAGGAAATGCCAGCCAGTGTCCCACTGTACACACAACATCCTTCCTTTCCTTAACTCCCTCCTGCCCCCAGAGCCCCAGGGACAAGACAGGCTTTGTGGAACGTCTGGAAGACCTGGCAGGCTCCGACAGGGAGCACTCCACTAGGAATCCTGTGCTGGGGTTTCCCTGCAGGTCCCTGTGCTGCTCCCCAGAGCTCTCACTGGGTCATTAGCACCCGGGTGCAGAGTGACCGCAGGGCTCCCCGTGAGCTCTCCCGAGCCACAGACACCTGGGCCTGTCCACACCAGTGTTCACACTGTGCCTGGGCTGCTGCTGACAGGGTGCTCTAAAACTGGATCCTAATTCCAAGGTACTAATTCCTCTGCCACAAGCAGGGCCTCACAAAGGCAAGTCCAGCGCCACTGAGGAAATTCTTGATCATGAGTAACCCCTTAAAGTCCAACTGAAACCACACACACACACCCCCCCCCCCATCCCCAGTAGGATCTGTGGATCTTGGAGCGATCCCAGCAAAAAAAACACTGTTTGGGAAACAGGCCTGCACAGTCAGAGGCACAAACAACCACAGCAATGATTGTACCAGAGCGTGCAGTGAAAGGCTGGGACTGCCCATGCAGGTGAAGGCAGCCCAGGAAAAGCCTTCAAGGGTGAAGTACCAATTTAGGAGCTCACACTTTAGGGCCAAAGTTTCATCCGTTTCTGCCCCAAATAAAAGCACCCTGGAATCACTGCCCACTGAAAATGAACTTCAAGCTAAACACATATAGTGCTTCCAGCTACATTTTTTTCATCTTAAACCTGTTATAAAACCCTGTCAATCCTCCCTCCTTAGTCTGCATCAACAATAACTCATGGCTCAGAGGCTCTCAGCAACTCAACAGTGATATAAGCTTTATAATTTTAGTAAAAATAAAATCTATTACAATTTTAAAACTATCTGTAAATTTATAATTCCCTAGATCTTCTGACCTTGCCAAGACCAACCAAACATTACTTGCAGCTCTCGACTCCTCAGCAAGTCTACCAAGTCCAAATGAAGGAATCCCACCCCAAGTTCTTGTGCTCCAATGAGGTGCTGAGAGGGTTTATGTGCAGGTGTGAACAGGCAGCCCCTGCTGACACACATAGCACTCTCCTTCCTGCCACTGATCATACCTGCAGCTTTTCAAAACTCCTCCTTGAGTATCAGAGAATGGGGGTTGAACCAGAAGGTTTCTGAGCATCTTTCAGAAACATGATACAAGTGCAGTTCATAGCAACCTCTCTGTTTCCTCTCTACCTTCCCCAACACCACCTATTGTTGTTTCTAAAAAGCACTTTCTTCACTCTCAAGTCATCCCTCCCCTCATCCCAGGCAGCCATTCAGAACTCCATGCAGTGCATCCTTGAAGTCCTAAAGTTTCCCGTCTGTGAATCTACTCGTGTGTGACAGCACTGTTGGTACCACACAGCACAGTTACCATCCTGCACTCCCTTATAAACTCCCATGCCATAAACCCCCCTATTCCACAAAAACACATTCTATCCAGATGAATACCAAAGCCTGTATTTTTCCCTCAGGAGGTGCCTGAGCCATAGGAATGGCAGGCTAGTCTCTGATCTCCAGACAAGCATAGCATTATAATCTGTACAAATGAGATGCAGTTTACTGATTATAATACTTGTCAACAAGAGACACAGGAGTTTGCCAGCAGCAGAGTCCATATTTTTTGTCTCATCTCAGTGGGTGTTTTTGTTTGCTTGTTCATTTGAAGTCTTGATGAGAGGTGCTGGAGTGCAGGTCTGAGACAAGGACTGCAGTGCAGGGCAGTGTAATCATGGATGGGATGTGACAGAGTCCTGCCAGCCCAATGAGCTGGGTAGTGAAGGCTGCAGCTCCCTCCCTCCATCCACAGGTTTCCTCTGCACAGAGACCAGGGTATGGAGAAGCAGGGGAGCTGGGGGCATCCAGGCCTCGACCCATGGGACAGTGAGGATTCAATGTGCATCCAAGCACAGGAGGCAGGAAATGGGTTTGGATTCCACAGAACACACACACACCTCCAGCTCCTACTGTTATCTTTAGGTAAGAAACATTTAGTTAATCCTTTGCAGCTACCAGTGAACCACCACACCTAAGCCAAGGCTCAGAGCCTGTGAAGCCCACGGACTCTGTGGCCTTTCTGCTGATATTCCCCATCAGCTAAGTTGGGGATGGGACCCCCTTCTCCTACCACCCATCATGAAAGAGCAGAGGGCATCACAAAGGGGCACAAGGCCCATTGCTTTCTCCCTTCCTTAGAATCTAGCAGCTAAGAAGATGATCCTATTTACTCCTACGTGCCAGCTACCTCTGGTTTTCCTTCACTGACCATAAATTTTCTGTGTTTCAGAGTAAGAGCACAAGCCATGGGTTATGGAGAAAGCATACAACTGAGGAAGCCTTAGGAAAAAAACAATGTTTCTTTATATAATGTCCTGTAACTGTAGATTCTCCCACTACTGGTAATGACGTTAAACTATAAACCACAAGTCTCTTAAATTCTGCCTCTTATGGCCCCAACATTTTCTCCCATATCTGTGAAGCCTTTTTTCCATGCTTTCTAGCCCTCAAGCACGAGAGGAGTTTTGAGGCAGGGACAGTGTCTGTGCACACTGCATCAAGTACTAAGTCCATCTCTACATTAGCATTGAAATTAATGTTCCTTAACCATTACTGATGTAATTGCTCGCAAGACAGAAAGTGTCCAAATTAACCTGTGCAATACTCTAGCTCCCTTGTGCATCATGATACAGCTTTGATCATGTCTCTCCTTCCATGTGATCCAGCTTTCTTCAGTGCACTTAATGACTTAAAGTTTCCAATTGCTTCTGGACTTGGTGCCCAGTTGTAGCTCAGCACAATACTGCTGTTTTTCCCATTTAATTATAAACAAATGCAAAGCTGACAATGGTGGAGAAATGAGCACTGTGCCTTCTGTGTCAGGCTCCAGCTATGCACCAAGCAACAACCACGCCAAAATCCACTGGGGGAAGGAAACATTACAAAAAAAAAAAAAAAAAAAAGTTTCCAAACTGAATAGTAAGAAAGCACCGAAGCAAAGCCAAATGACCTTGCTCAGCCAAACGCAGTGGAGCCTTGCTTGGGAGCTGCAGCCCTGGCCATCCCTGCTCTCTGAACACAGCCTGGGACCTGGGCTGGGGCTCTTGCTCTGGCAGTTACCTGCTGTGTGATCCTGCACAAGCTGTGCCTTTTCTCCATGACCTCAGCTTCCCATTGGAGTATTGGAAGAGAAAACACCCCAGACATTAAAGACAGCCAAATGACAAACTACAGTAACAAGAAGGCTCTAATTAGACTGACATAGACAGAAAAGACTTTTGCTTATTCTGTAAAACTCCTTAGGAAAAAAAAAAGGGTATTTGTGCTCTGTTTGAAAAGCAACCAATCCACAATACAGCTGGGGGCAAAACAGCAGCTTAAAGACTCCAGTTGCTCACAGAGCCATCTTGTCTCTTTGCAGGGCATTGGGATAGCTCCTGTAGCGTCCCTTCAGCCAGGCTCACAGCCCTGCCACACGGACAGTGAGTTTATCAGCCATTCTCTACAGCATTTGTTAAAAGGTCAAGTGCACAGTCAGAGCTGGAACAGAAACCAAGGGCTCTGGCTTTCCACTATAAACCTGACAGAAACATCTTCTGTGCTCTTGGCTCAACAACTGGCCAAACCCACTGATTAGATACATCCATTTCTTAAAAATTAATTAAGAACTAAAACAACTAAAAAAGCCCCGAGGAGCAGGCAATGAAAAGTAAGATGTCCTTTCCTCCCCCTCTCTCCTTGCACGGTCCAAAGTATATCTGTCAACTCCATAAATTGAAGAGTACACTGCCTTAATCTAAACTAGCAATAGGTCTGGCTTGGGAAGGTTTGATGCCTCTCCAGCAAGCTCAGTGTTAGGTTGGGTACTAAGAAGCTTCAGGCAACAGCCTGAGCAGAACACGATCCTGAAGTGGCAATTTCCTAGAGGTGACTGGTGCCACTGGCAAGCTGAGCTCGGGATCTGGTCCATGCATTCCACAATCCTTCCCATTTCCATATGGGAAGTGTTTCTTGGTGTCTGCGCCACATTACAGAGCAGGTCACTGTGAAAACGTACTCTGGGAAAAGCAGTTGAAGCAAAAACGCAACTTTTTGGTGCCCTGCAGTGAAGGGCTCTTAGTTGGAGAATGAATCCCTTTAAATATTTATACAAACTCCTCGAGCCCAAGCACTGCCACTCAGCTCTGTGCTGCGACACAAATGGGGACAAAAGTTCCCTCTTGTGCACAAATGCCCAGAGAAGCCACAGCAACAGCCACGCTGCCTGTGGGGCTCAGCACTAAGAACTGGGCAACTCAGTGGGGATGATAATCCAGATGCTGGAGGGAGGAATGAAGGGAGGGAGGCAGAGTCAAAAAATCTGTTCTGCTCTGCCTTCCAGCTGCAGCCAATAAAAGCTTTCAAAGCCTTCTCTGGAAGTTAACATGGCTGGGGGATTTGCAGCGCTCGCTCGAGCGCGCACGGCAAACGCAGTCAGAGCGTTATTACTGATGAATAAACTTGAAATAGCTTTTACCCCCACGGATGATCATCCAGATTTCAACCACTTCTGTTTATCAACACAGGGCCCCTAGTGAAATTTGGTCAAAATTTATCCCAAATCAGCAATGATTTTAGTGTAAGCAAAGATGGAAGTAAATGCCTGTCTCATACTGGCTTTTTTTCTTAGGGATAACGCTGGATAAACAAGGCAGATACAAATACAGCGAAGGAACATTTTTTGGGGAGATCTATACCTTGGAGTAGGCATTATTATAAAAAAAAATCAATTTTAATTAAATGAATAATAAAATGTTTCAAGATGATAAGGTTGGCCAGGGAGTCTTAAAAAAATCCCCAACAACAAAAAACCAAAACTTACAAAAAACAAAACAACTTACAAAACTTACAAAAAACCAACAAAACTTACAAAGCTCAAAGCCCATAAGGAAATAAACTCTATAAACTTATTTATTATTTTCATTAAATCTTATGATTATAAAAACATCACCTTGTTTACCAGAGGGAAGATAAAAGGTGGTTCGGTCACTGGAGCTGGATGGCTGAAACTGATAAATGCAGAATCAGAATAAGATTTTAGAACCAAAACAATTTAAAGTATTTGGCAAAGAAATTAATTTGCTATATTAATTTTTATGCTAGAGACTTGTTCGCAGCACGTGTTCAGTTCAGATAATGACCACAAGAAATATCCCACTGATATATGGGACTTTTTAAAACTCCTCACTGTAGGTTAAATTTTGAATCCTGTGACCATGCTTATACCCAGCATACAAAACACCCTTCGCTTTATTACAGTTTTAAATCTTTCTTCCAGATCTGGCCTTGCAACCACTTGTCTTGATAAAATAGGTCACTTGAAAAAGAAAAGCTCAATAAAATGAATTACAAAACCAACAAGATTAAACTGATTGTGCTGTTTTTGTACAGTGTGGCCGAATTCTGCAAATATGCTGCTGGCTGCGGTTTGGCATTTAACAGCATGCGATCAGTGAGAAGGAGGAAATTTTATTCTCATTAACTGTTGCAGATTTACTGCAGTGAAAAAGGGCTATGTAACCTGAGAAGTGACAGAATGGAAAGATCAAAGCAGCAGTCTGGAAACTAAATAAACCTTCTGGCTACTTCCTGCAAGGAAAATTCACTCTGGCAATGTAAAACAGAGTCCAGTTAAAAACTACTCTCAGTTTTATGAGCTGTCACAGCAGCTTGAGTGGTTTGGACCAGTCAAGTTTAGAACATTATATTTCCTTGTTTTTGTCTCAGATACTTCTGTAAGCAGTTTTATAGTTTCTTTTTCTTTTCTTTTTTTTTTATTTTTTTTAAAGAGAAAAATAAAATTCTTTTCTTTTGGTTGAAATCGAGAAGGTCACAGCTAAACTCATTAAAAACAAGCAGGTCTTCATTTGCACATTCCATTCCCCTTTACTACATTTTAATATTTTACTTTGAGATTTATAAGCAATGTACATTTGCTTTAATAACTCTTCCGCATTCTGTTCACTTATTGTTTAATATAAGTGCAAATCAGTTTACAGAGCCCAGATGGCTTGTAACCAGGGAGCCAGTCTATTCCTAGTAGCACATCTGGAGGGACTAAGAGCAGCAGACAGAACGTGGGAATTAATTAATGTTACATTTCAGAAGAGACAGAGCCAGGTTTGGGGGATTTTTTGGTAAGACATTCCAAAGGACTTGAGCTAACTGCCACAGCATTTTGGTATTCTTTTAAAGATCTTAATAGTCACCTAAACCATGACGGTTAAATGAGGCCAACTGCAGGTGGAATAGAGTAAAATAAAAAGCAACTAAAAAAAAAATGTAAAAGAAGTGACTGCAAGTGAAAGAGGCCCAAGTATCCTGTATTCCAAAAGAGCTGAAGTGCATTAAAACCTCAACGCTAACTCTCTTCCCAAACGGCATCTGCAGCTCACTGAAAAAACTGCACCTTTAAAATATTCCCCAGCAAGCTATTTCATCTCTCAGCATACTGGTGCAATTGTTGGGAGCAATTAAACTACTCTTACAGTAAATGAAACAAGTGCAACACGATCCTTCCTGACTCCAGACCACACACCTTGGTGAGGTGGTGTGGTCTGGTCACCGGGGCACTGCGGGAGCACTCGGAGAGCCCTGCTCTGCTCTGCCACCTGACTTGGGATGGGCAACTTCCCTTCTCCCCACCTTTGGATCCCTGCCTGCCTTGATATCAGCTCCTTGGGGCAAGGACTGTGTGGTGCACTGTGGGGGGCATACACACAGAGCTGCTTGGGAGCTCCTCCTGATACTGGCTAAGAACAATGACAACAAAGAAGTGCCCAAGCAGATTAAAAAGTTGCTGTACATTGAACATTGGATGTGCACAGTATGTTCCTCATAGGGATACTCCCCAATTATGGACAGTGCTGGGCCCTAATCCTTCGCTGGTGCAGTGTGCACAGAACTCATTGATCAATAAGGGGCACAGAGCAAAATCTTCACCCTCTGGAATAATCAGGCTCCTGGTCTTCAAAAATGCTACAGTGACACTCCACACAGTAACAGCAGAATTGGGTCAGATACACACCAGAGACACCTAAACTGGATTACAGTATGACCAGGCTGCAGTATTTCTATAAACAAGGCTTTGAGAAGACAGTATGAAAAAACTAATCAATTAGCAGCTAGAAGGAATAAGACCACTATCCCCAAAATATGGGAAAAGGGCAAAGAAAAACAAATTATTGCAAGATACAAAGAAATTTAAGCTCCCATGCAGAAGCTCTTACTGATGAAGTACTCCTGTTCTGGAAGCACCTCTCCCAAATGTAAGCATAAAGAAGAACAACTACACAGTGAATTTTGACTTAAGCCATGACGCAGGCAGGACCTGGACTCAAGTGAAGGCTTTGAATGAGCTCACCCCAGACTGTGACCAAAACACTCCAAAAGGCAGCAGTTCCCACTCTCTTATTACTGTCTTTTAGTTGCAAGATCTCAACTCCAGTGTAGGTACCACAACAGGAGGCTTCCCTTCCTGGTTCCCAGGGTGCTTTATTTCAAGCCATATAGATCCTTTCTATACAATTAGTGACGCTTTCCTGACCATGTTCAGTTTAACTTCTATAAAACTAAACATGGAGGCAGTTAGGACAAAAGAGTATGATAAGAAAGGTGATTTGTGGGATTGAAAAAATAAAAAAAGACACAAAACAACCAAAATAAACTCCCTCATTTGTGTCCAGGAACTTCATTGGTTCTGAGCTTTTCTTTAAGGCCCTTTTGAATTCGTTTCAGTGGGATTTACAATTTGCTAATACTGATGTGTGATAAACTAATAAAACCTGCCTACAAGGTTATAGGCCCAATTTACTAATAAAACCTAATTCGATTCTCCTGGGAAATGCAAATTAAATAGTGTCCAAATGGCAGAAGCTGAGTACAACCCTGCCAAACATATTGCAAAGGCAAACAAGTTGGGTATTGTTTTTAAAATAAAGTTTAATTATGGAAAAGAAAAAGCAATGCACCGAGCTGGCAGAAACATCACTGTGGTAAAATAGTCGAAAGTAGAATCATATTGTAACATTAATGTGCACTCTACTAGCTTTTCTGTCCATTAAAAGATTTTATACTCACTACATGTCACCTCTAAGACAGGAAAGTACAACTGCCTCTGTTCAAATGAGGAGGACAGAGAGATGTGGGTAGTCTCAATCCTACTGCAGCGTGGACTCCACATGAGAACATCTACACTGACTTTCCTGAGGACCACGAAACAGTTTCTTCTGCCACTGATGGCTGTGAAGGGTGGCCTGAGGCAGCTCACTGCTACTGTCTGCTAATGGACTAGTTTTCACCCTCAGAGACAGCCTGTAAGATGGCACTCACATCCTGAATGGCTGGGAAGGGATTGTTCCAACTTCTAAATAAACTGTGCTGAATGTTACTGAAAATACAAGATGGATGAGACACTCCCTAGCAGGGTCACCAACTCCTCCAGTCCTTTCCTTCAGCAAATCTAATTGAAGATGAGGATCTATATGCAATACAGCTATAAATGTCACTGTAGGACATAAGCTATATGTAACACCACTAAAAAACATTCTGCTAATCATTCACAAAGTGCACATTTGCCAGCAGCTGATGCAGTTCCTGTACCTGACCTGTTCAGCTGTGACTCACGACTGAGAGTTATCACCACACCACAGGAGTCAACAGGAATGGAAGGCTACAGGCCTCAGTTGTTCCTCCATGACTATTCCCATTTGATTTTCATCAGGGTATCCAAACAAAAAAAAGCCTGTGGATATGACCATTCCTGCCATTCAGTGTGGACTTTTAGCACATGCAGACATTACATGTGGTTAGCTCAGCTAGAGACAAGTTAAGTCTCAGTAACATCTTCCCTGTGCTCCCACCAGGACCTGAGGCCAGGTATTAAGTTACTGCATCCACATCACTGTGGTTTCCATCAACCCAAGACACCACAGCTCGGCTGTGCACGTTGGCACTTGCCAACACCAGCCACAGCTCCACTGAAGCCAGTGCAGAGCAGCCTGCAAGGGCCTGGTTCCAGACACTGAGCTCACAGAGTATCACAATGACCTGCCATGGCAGAAAGAAAAATGCAGTTACAGTTTCGGGCTGTAAATCCAGGCAGAAGGAAAGATGTTCCACCAAGGAGAGAGACAGACAGTCACCCCATAAAACTGGTTGTGTTTGACATGCCAAACCTCACTGCTTCCTGGGAAGAAGCTCCAGTCACATGTCTGTTGAGAAGAGATGTGAGCACACACAGAAATGCCTTGTCTCAGTGAAAACTGGGATTGTGCAATGGCAGCTCTGCTGCGTTTTATAACGAGGTTAAAGGATCCTGTACTGGAGAAAAACTTCCTGGGGAAGAAAAAAAAGTTCTGGCTGGCTGTAGCATTCCTAACTATTAACCTTTTCAAAGCTATAGACTGAGAACGTTTGAGAACTCTGATGAAGATCTTAACCAAAAACTGGGTTTTGCACTCAAAGTTTGTACCAGTTATAGATGGGAAAGGTTAAATAGTGGTGTCTTCCCCAAAGGGCATGAAAAATACTGTGGTTATCTCTATTATAAGATATTTAGCCATCACTACTATGTTTGTGTCTTTAGAGAGTAATTAGTCTCCAGAAGGTGATTAAACTTTGATAAATGACCATGGATTCTTGAAGGCTTCTTTCAGCTGGTCTTTATCCCCTCCAGCTCAGACACTAAGCTGTCATCACATCAGCCAAAGGTGAGGGACTTTTTGTTTGCCACAATCATAAAACTTTCACTCAATATTAAGAGTTATCAGAACCAGGAGCCTTGAATTCAGATTTTAATAACAGATGAAAATTTCAAGTATATGCCTAATGCCCATCTGCTTCTGAGAGACAGTAAGATGATTCAAAGCTGGTAATCTAATCACAAAAGTCTTTTCCAAGCCAATGAAAAAAACCTGGATACAAGCTGTCAAAACAACCTCCTCAGCCACGTATTTTCTGCTGAATGGAAAACATACCTTACGATCTGTTTGCATTCTGCTCCAAACCTTTGAGGAAAAGAAGAGATGCTGTTTATGGATTTTATCACTGCTTCTGTGGATGTTAAGATTCTGAAATAATTCTATTTATAGGCATCGAACATAACAGTACAATAAGAATATAGGTCAGAAATAAGAGCTGTAAACTAAAGTCCTTCGTAAAACACACAAGCTAAACTATCAGAAACAAGGCATTTCTATTTCTGACAGTGCCTTGGGTTGCTAAAATTAGGGTGGTAGTATTAAAAAATGGCAACTTTCCAGGTCTTCACTTATGTGCTGCTTCTCCTTCATGAGGACAAGTAACAGAAACAACAATTATCAGGATGTGGACATGTCCAGAATAACAAGCATGCCAGCAAATCTACAAAATTAATTCAGAGCTAGATATTTTTATTATTCCCTTCGAAGCTGTTCTGTACTTCACAGTGCAGGAACTGATCCTGTGAGGTGGCATTCCCAACTCCTGAGAGTAACAGTACTCCAGGTTTCAAAGTCCAAGAAACCCTGTGAAGGGAAGGCAGTGTCTTTGAAAAGCAGTTTTTAAGGTACTCCACCTAAGATCAACCAGCACCCCCAGCCAAGGAAGGCCGTGGTTCTCACTGGCTGTCAGTGCACAGTAACAATAGGATGGAGGGCAGGTGGGGTGGGCTGAGCTCCTCGCACAGCGTTACCAAACATCACCTACACTGAAAACCCTTCAGGACAACTGCAGTTTGGTTGTGGTCCTTGACAACCTCTTCTTATAGAACCATTTCTTTGGCTCCAAGAAGTGGAGTCAGTGATCAGAACACACACAGTTAAGCCCTGGAAATGCACTGGGGGCACCAGCTCAACACTAACTCAGCTTCTCAGCATTAAAAAGGTGGGACTTTCCTGGCTGACTTGTTCGGCTCTCCTGGAGGCAAGAGGAAGTCCTGATCCAGTCTGAGCACATTGCAGGGACAGGAAACGGCCTCAGAAAAATTAAAGAGGTAACATATCCTTGTTCTTCCTCAGAGGAATGCAGAAAGGAGAAGAAAGGATTAGATTATTCAAGGTCGAGTAGCAAGAACTCAGCTCACGGTTGTCACCTACCTCAAAATTCACAGGGTGGTCTTACATGAGAAAGAGATTTCAGAATTTAGCAAACAACTGTTTCTGTTACAGAATTAAAAAGCCTAATATAAAAGGCAAAGACCAGAAGACACAGGCACAACAAATAAATGTATAACAAATAAAAAAAGTACATCAAATGAAAAGAACAAAAGTTGTATCTACTCATTATTAGGCCATCTCTCTTTGAACTCTCAAACACATAATTGTTAACTGACTTGCTAATTGTCTATGAAAACTGTAACTCACTTTCCTTGACAAGTTTCTGAAAACATATTCAAATATTAATAACAGAAAAATGGCCCATTTTTATAACAAAAATCTTGATTTATTAAAAGCTGGAACTGGTTAAAAATAAATCCCTGACATAAGGTTCTTGTTAGCTTTAAACTGTAAGCATAAAAATACCCTAGAATTATGTTTTGGTATGGCTGAAATGTACACTATATAACACATAAAAAGCGCCTTGACTTGCTGCTATTATTTTTAATTAGGCTCTCCAGCACGTATGGTTTTACCTTCCAACACCAGTTCAAATTTGGGAAAAGGGAGGGTCTTACTCTCCAAACTCATGGGACTGGCAATTCCAAAGGCTCATGCCTTGGAGCACTAATGCATTTTACATTAGGTCTAAGCATCAGGAAATCCTGGCTTCTGGCGCCAAGCAGTTGGGAAAGATAATGACACACATCTGAAAACGAGGATTCGCCCTTCAACTGCCAGTATCTATTCTATCAAACAATTCACTCCTGCTTTGCTACAAATAGGACAGAACATTTGCAGCAGTCCACACTGTTTCCAATTAGACTGTGTGTCTGGACTGCAGATAAATCCACGGAGCAATCATATTGAAAGAAGCCTTCCTAGAAAACAGAATTCTAGTGAGAAATACGAGTATTTCCAGAGGCAACCATCAATGGGCAATTACTAAGTCTGCTCTGAGCCAAAGTGCAGTTTTTCTGTTTCCTTGAGGTGAGCCTGCAAAATGCCTCAAAACACACAAGAAAATTCTACAAATACTTAATGTAACTGGGTATACCAGATGTATTTTGTTACTCGTTTTAGTTGGAACACAATCCAATTAAAAGCAGCTTTTTAATGTAGCTCTCTGATAAGGGACTGGAATTTGAGGCTGTGATGTACCTTAACTTTTAACCAAGGACACTCAAGATTTTCTTTGACCCAGCTGAAAGCTTTCTGGCAAAACAAGAGTATCTTGACTGGGGTTTTATCTAAGTTTACTGGAGACAAAGGGGTCTGCAAGCTCCACACTCACAGAGGGGCATCAAGCCTGCTGGGAGCAGGTACCCCACAATGTTCTGGTTAACAACAATCTGTCACCTCCTGGTTTAGGTGTCTATTCTGAAGTTGAAAATGGTTAAGTCACATACTGAGACTGCAGGAGGAGCACACAGCTCATGCTTCCCTCAGTTTCTCTGTCACCTGCATGCTCTGGTTGTGTATTTGGAATCAGTGAGTGCCAGCATCCTCTTTCCAAAAACAGGTTCCATGCAAAGGGTTGCACACTAGTCTCAACTTTCTGCTTACTGAATAGAAATACTTACTTTTTTCTAGAGGATCCATCCCAAGTCCTGCTTTTTTTCCTGAGTATGTTATTTATTTTAATTTGTCCTTAAAAATTAATTCCACCCTTGCTCTATGTTCGGCTTTCTGGTGCATCACAGGTAGAATAAACCAACAACAGTAACTGTCCATTGCCCTTGAACAATTACAAGAAGCCAAAGTAAGGGAGAAAAATCTCTTTTGCTTCAGCTGCTCACGTAAATTAGTTACATTTTACAAACGGTGACTAACGTTGTTAATGGTGAAAATAACATTCTTCCTTTGGAAAGGAACAGTTTCAGCCACAGGGCTGGGTGTGCCCAGAGACCATCCTGTTAAAGTGAATTCTGCATCTTGACTAGCAAGTGTTTGAAATATTTGCTGCTAATGAATGCCCATAATTCACGCTCTACAAAAGGCTTTTCCTAAATGTTACAGGATCCATGAAGATTTCATTTGTGGAAGTGAGTCTTTTCTATTTCGAAGTCATGGGAGAAGTCTGCTCAGAAATTCCAACTGGAACAGCTTGCCTACATTCAGAGAAGGAGAAGTCATTGGCCAGAGGGGGAATTCAGAGAAATATCTCCTGAAAGCCAAGCCAATGTCTTTTGCTCTCCTAGCAAATTTTCCAAGTGCCCTCAGCAGGAGACACAGGTTAAGGGAAAAACCAAAAAAACTGAAACCCACAGAAGTTGTTTTGGCAGCTGAGAAACTTATTTTAAATTTAGGAATACTGGAAACAAGCACCTTCTAGATATTCGGCATCTCAGTTCTTTCTGAAGAGTATCTGACTAATTGTCCTAACGGGTCATTATGACAGTCAGTTGTGTGTTTTGGTGTTACTGCTCTATTCTACAGCTTTTGGAAAGCTATGATGCATTACAACACAAATGTTAATATATTAAAATAAACATGTGATCCAGACAACAGAGTAGAACTGGTTTTTCAGTGTAAACCATTCCTACTGCTACGAGGGCAAAAGTTACTGACTACCCCAAATGAAGCCCTATAAAGAAACTTGAACAGAGGTTGTTGGACGATACACGTTCTTCACAAAGAGCAACTTACGTGCCAGAGAAGGGATGCTGCCCGACCAGGTCTCCATTCTGGAGATGGTAATCCCCAAAGACATCCGGACTCACCGCCCCATCAGGGGCCATCAGGCCATCTGTGAAAAGAGGAGAGACACAGTGGCTGTGGGAAGGGCCACAACTTCAGGGCAAGCGGGCAACACAACCTGTCCTGGTTTGTCTTAGGGATTCATTAGCAACTTACAGTATTTCTGTGAGGATCATCAATCAACAATAATACAGAAAACCAGCAGCTTCAAGCACCAGAAATCCTCACTGGGACTCCAAGGAGCTCAGACTACTGCCCTGAGAAATGCTATACCAAAGAAATGTTCCCTCAGCACTTCTTCCTTAAGCCTGTGAAAGTTATTTCAAGACAGATCTTGTCTTCCCCATCATCAAAGTAAGCCCAGAGAAAAAGTAATTAAAAGAGCCAAACATTAATCTGGGCCACCAGCATGAAAGTAAAAAAGCAGCAGCAGTTCAGACTGTCCTGCACCACTGTATCCCCTCAAGCTCGTTAAGAAAAACAGGAAAGCAACTTCCAACCTATTTCTTTTATCTTGCCCATCTTTTAATGTCTCAGAGCTCTTTTTTAAAAGGGCAAGCTTTTCACATATCCTCTCAAAACACAAGTTACAGTTTCCTTGTGCTTCCTTTACATTATAACACGGGCATATGAAGATACAGACACTTGTAAAGCCAGCAGCGCTCCTTAAAGGCTTGAGTCTCTGCTTGCTTTATGAGGAAAAGAAGAAAATCAGGAGCTAACATCTTCCTTCTGTTACATCAGTGTAAATCCAGAGTGTCTTTGAAGTAAAGTCAGTGAACTGACCCCAGCTGAATAAGAGCCCAGCTTAACTCTTTCCTGTTCCCATTCACAAAACACATTCCTTGTTAATATTAAGGGCACAGTTCTTACTTGGTAATTAGTATTAGGCTCTAATCAGATAAAAACCGAACTATTTAATTAAAACAGACTCTACATCAGTTTGTCTCCATTACTGTGTGAAACTCCAGAGCTGGACTGCAGAAAGCACCCCCCTAAAAACAGGGCAGAAACAGGTACATTCAGACTGATACATTAACAGTTTAAGAAGAGGGAAGAGAGAGATTTCTAATGACTAGGAAGTTACAAATGCCATTCCACTTTAAAGAAGGAGAGATAAGATCCAGGGAGTCACAGGCCACTCAGCTTAACCTCTGTGGTTTCGAAACTCCTAAAACTGCCTGCACAGGAAGGGGTGGAAAGTTACTTATAGACACGAGGGCTTAGAGATGACGACTCTGGCAATCAAACAAATCTCCCTGTGCTTTATGAATTCACCTGATGTTTTTTTGAAGATAATATAGTGACAAGTGATAAAAGGAATCGAATTGACACATCTAGATTTCCAACAGACATTTGATGAGGTGCTGCAGAGATTCATTTAGAAGATAATACCTCATGGGAAAGTGAGTGAACACCACACAGCAGATCACAAATGAAAACTGCCAGCCATGATCAGACCACGTTTGAGCAGCATAAGATTGCTGTACAGGGCTATGTTCTAATTGCAGACATGTGTACATAGTATGGCAAGGAGTATTACTTGACAGGCCAGTGATCTGGCACAGACTGATATTGCTGCCTCTCAGCATGGTCAGTGAGACACTGGTGCTCTGTGCTATCATACAAACAGAACATGTCCAAACGAGAGAAAGGACAGTTGACATGGCTTTTACTCATACCAAGTTTGCCTATCTCACCACCTGTTCTGTATTTTTTACTGAGAAATGAAGAGGAACATTATGGCTTTTATACCTGCAGCACTTCAGATCAAACCCAATCAATTTAAATGACTATGAATTTTAAATAGTCAGGTTCAGTTAAAACTTATTTGAGAGCAGAGAGACTTTAAAATAACATCTGTCTTTGTATTGGTAAAGCAAGCAGTACGTTTTAACTCTGAGGCTAGAGCTACCACTACTTAAAGTGTCTTCAATCAAGAGTGTTAACAGTCAAACCATAACACTCAGAGTTATGGCTCACATGAATTTATAGGAAAACGAAAGCACATGGAGAGCATCAGCTGCATATAATGTGATTACACAGTTAAAGGACATCTGTTGTTATGTACATTTCAACATAAATTAGGTTATGTACTTTCAGAGCAAGAGAGACACTGAGCTCAAGAAGGCAGCTCCAGAGATTGTGCCACGTTCTCCCTGTAGGTTTAAATTACCGTGCGGGAGAGCGATGGGTCTGTCGGTGCAATACGGAACTCAGCTCGCCACGACTGAGCTCCAAACTACTCATGGTTCGAGTGGGACTGTAACTGAGTGTCAGCCATCAGTGCAGGTCACTTCTAAAATTATCAAATTGAAATGCAAGGACTTCGTTTCTTACTGTATGAAGATTTGTAGTTTTGTTGGGTTTTTTAACTTCGGTAGAATAATCCGTAGCCTTTTCACAGCAACATTGGGTCCCTTTCAAGATGCCACATCTCAAAACTCTAAGTCCAGCAGATTTCAGAAGCACACCATTACTGACACTTGCTGGAATGAATCTGAGAAGTGAACCTGTATTTTTGAATATAATCACCTACTCTTTTAAAAAGGGCAATCTTTAAAAACAAGGCACTTTTCAAACATCTGCAGAACGTATCACTGGCAATCTGCCTCTCCTTCCCGGTCAAATACCAATTCCAACACACAAAAAAATAACATTAAACCTGTAACAAATGATTAAAAGCCAGTAAATTCAGTGTTACTGGTGCCACTCCATTTCTAGCTCCCACTATTGGGAAAAGTCCCTATGAAATAAGCAATTAAGATCTGTAAAGGGAAGACTACAACTGGCAGGCTGGCACACCTCTGCCTTAGGAAGCCCAGTGGAGACTTGATGTAAAAAAAGGATGTCAGAACTTAAGGTTTCTGTTCTACTTTTGATGACATATCCTTCGAGAACAATTTTTGAGATGCTACTGAGATCTTGCACAACTATTTTCTTGCAGCAGCGACAAGTGAAGATTATGGGGTTTAGTGGTTTTGTTTTTCTAATTACTCTTCCTGCAAAATCATCCCGAGTCACAGAGCTTTGTGACTTTTGTGACTCATGCTTCATGGCAAAGGACTGGACACTTCTGTGAAAAACAAAAACACAGTCTCAAAACCCAGCAGTTAAAAAAAAAAAATCCATGCACACACACAGTCATCCAGGAGTCTAAACAGGATCTAAAGCCACAAGCTCGAGAGGATAAGCCAGCTCCTAGTTATGAAAAGGTTTGAAGGCATTTATCCAGTGGGTAAATTATTTCATGATTGTCCCCTGCAAAGTTTTTCAAACCTTTCTCTGAAACAGCTGGCAACACTGGAGTAGATGAAGCAGTATTTTAATCCAGTGGGACAATTTCTATTTTCTTAGTAACCACAAAATCTTCACATGAGGAAAGAAGACAGAGCAGATTCCACTTGAGGTGCCCAGAACTGTGCCACTGAGCACTACTAATAGGATTAAGCCAAATGGTAAGAAAGGTCTTTTTCTTTTCTTTAGAAAACCTATTAGGGTTCATCTCAAATAAAAACATGACTCTTCCTGACAATAACTTGGGTATTTTTTAAAGCTTCTTTATATTGTCAAGTAATAAAAGTTTTTCATACAAGGAACTAAAAAAAATAGCAAAATGCAGGTATTTACATAAGAGATTCACACCCTTCCCTAGATCCCAGAGATACAAGAGCAAAAATCATACAGATTAAAGTCACAGAATGATGCCACCTGCTAAGGAGTCTACCAGTCTGATGTGGTTTAACTCAAGTCTTTCACCAGTATCTGTAATAAAAATTCCATTACAGAACTAACACATTAGGCAGAACAAAATTCAGCATAAATCCCGTGGCTGTGAATTTAACAGGGATGAGAGAAGGTTGTGTTTGCAAACAAGCCACAGACACTAGAAATAGGTGTGAAGAACAGGGCTGGGCCACCTTTACTCAAATCAATCATCATGGTCCACCAGCTCCCTGAGACAGGGCTACTCATATTTCTTAAGATCATGGATATACAGTCCTCAGTCCATCACTGACATCCTAACAAGGGCAAGCCCATCCCTGGCTGGCATCAGCACTGCTCCAGTGACACGAAAGGGAACTGTCCTGCTGGGCTGAGTCCTTTCAGTCAGCCCCAGGACAAGCTCCTACTCCAAACACAGAAGAGGCTGAACACCACCAGCTGCTGCCTTACCTGCATTATAATAGAGGTCAGGTCTTTCCAGAATATCCCCTTCATGGATGTAGGGCTCGATAGGATCGTCACCATACAGATACTGCTCACTGTCATCCATCTGCCGACTCTCCACCATCTCCAGCCACTGAGAGTTGTGCCATCGGAATTTCTCAGTCTGGATTTTTTTAGCCCATTCCTCATCGTATTCCTGTCAAAAATTACCACACGGTATTTTAGGATGAAGTACAGATGAAGCTGTTTGGTTTAACAGGAAATGGTAGAGGAATTCAACATCAGCTAAAGATGTAGGTTCAGGGTCCAGTGACTTAAATCCTCTCTTTAGTTCCACGTCCTTTGAGCAAAAAAGGCATTTTGCAAGCACTGGGCATGATTCTGGTTTGTACCTGCAGCAGAACAATCTTCCTTTAGTGGTTTGTAACTTTACACCATCCAAAAAAAACTCCTGCTTTGAACAGAGCAGTTCCATCATCAGTCTCCTCATTTGGTTTAATTAAGAAGAGCCAATTACTACCAATCTTCAGGGGGTTTTCAGCAATTAATTACTTACACTGGCCAAATACCCTGCACATCTTCATTAGATGAGCATTCACTGGGACAATTAGTTACTAAAACATGCAACAAAAATAGCTACGGTAAAACCAATAAATTATTTTATGAGCTCGAGTATGAATTTAATTTTCAACTTCATGTCAAATGTCATGTTTAATACTGAACACCCACAAAAATGGTACACAACTAAAATCTGAGTGGAGCTTCTCCAGAAAGTTGAGTAAAACAGGATACAGGTTCCCATTATTATAGAAAAAAACCTGTAGGCATGAAATTTCGATCTGGATTACAGCCTAATTGTACTCAAGTGATACTTGATATAAAGGAGCATCAGAATGAAGGGACACAGCCTTCGGTCACTGCAATCAGCTGTTCAGAGAAGGATCTTCTAAGCAGATCAGACTATGTGGGCTGGTGATTCCAAACAAGGGAACACCGACCTGTGGATGACACTCACTTTCTCAATCCCACTGGGAAGACAGGGCACATCTAAGGATAGGAAACTCATCCTCATATGAAATCTGCAGATGGTATCAATTTGGGAATGCTCACAAATAATGCACCACAATTAGTACTTCTTTAGACCAAAATACTGTGAACAAGAATAACATTCCTGACTAAAATGTTTCTGCTTGTGGGAATAAATATCCTCTGCAAACAGGCCCCACTCCACTACCTTCTAAACTAACTACAGAGGAGAGAAAAACTGAAAATCATCTCCTCACTCTCACAGTGGTCAATAGGGGATCTAGACAGACTGTTCTTCGAGATCTACCTGGAGTAGTTTAAGGCTTTAAAAATCTGTTGTACTTATCCCCATACAGGAAGAAGACACACAATGCCTTGGTTGTGGAAGTGGCAATTTCTCAAACTGTTCCTGCCAGAGATGCCATGGGAGATCTGTCCATAACCAGAGGTCAGAAACAAGCTGAGAAGGCAGAACAAGCTGGCTTAGTAGCTCAGGTTAAGCTTCTGAAAGCCCTGTGGGCTGAACTTGAGCTTTTAAATTAACTTCACATTCAACCAACCTTTTCTCCTCTGCTATCATTTGTGTTACACAGGTAACACACTCCCTACCCTGTGCCTTTTCTGTCTTCTGACCAGTGGATAACTACTACTCTCAGAAATAATAGTGCAAAACAAGAGTTTCCCTGGAAAAAAAGCAAGCTCATCACTGAGATTTATAAAATGACAGATTAAAAAAAAAAAAAAAAAACCAAAGACAGGGCATGACTTTCAATTATGACATCTGACCAGCACCTTGGAAACATCTCCTTTGCTGCATCTGCCAGAGCTGAATCATGGGCTATCTATTATGTCAGCCTCCAGCAGCTGGGAATTACTTACAAGCTTCAGAGGAACTCTTGTAACTGCCAGGGATCATACTGCAGGCTGAAAAAAAACTATTCCCAGAAATCAGGATTGCAAAGAAGCAGGGGAAAATAAACAATTTTAACAAACAGCAAATTAGACTAATTTGTGGGAAAGCTGAATCCCTGCTACATTACCTTGTTCACCTTTAGAAGTTTTCAAAAGGCCAGCAGCTAAATCACCTAATTCACATTTACCAAAACTGCACATTGAAAACGCTTGAATATTCCCAAAGTTCCAACCCTAAATGAATCCCACTTGCCCAGCATCACTGCTCCATTCCACACCACTGTCTGAACACGCTGAGGGGCTGTCAGAAACACACATCAACTTCTTCTATCCTTTTTTAAAACTCAGTTAACATGTCTCAGATCCTAACAGATTTTCCCTTTAGATGATGACAGAAGGGCAGAATATTCCTATCTACTGTCCATTTCCCATCCTACATTAAGAGGCTTAAAACTCCCAGGTATTTTTCCTCAATTTTTCATCTAAATTTCAGAAAATGGGATTAGCAATTGAATGGCAAATTAGCAGTTGTAAAATTGACCATATGTGCACATTATTTAAAAACCACAAGTGATCTGTTCAAGTAATTTGGCAACTTTGTTCTTGTTGCTCCTTCCCAGTGAAACACAAGATACAAACGTTACAAAGCAGTGACCACACGAGAATCAGATCCATGATCAGTTTGTCAAGAGTTTCACTCTGGCAATCATCCCAGAAAAGGATGATTTGCAATAATCTAGAACAATTTATATAACCTCAGCACAAAAAAGGTCATTTAAGTACTGCTAGATCAAGAATATGTCTGTAGATTTTCCATAGAAATGTGCAGAACCACCAACTGGGTAAATGATTAATGGAATAACACCAGAATGGAAGAAAAGCTGTAAATGCAGGACTACAGCCAAAAGGCACAAAGAAACTAAATTAAAGACGTTTAGAGCAAAACAATTCCCTTAAACACTGCAAGTCTTCCAGCAATTATATTTTGAGCTATTAAAACCTCTCTTTTTTTTTAATCTCGTGTGGGGTATTTTTGTTTTGGTATTTAAACACATGAAGCACCCCTTCTTTAGTAAGGAATTCCTGCAAAAAAATGAAACCAGAAAACATCATGGAGATACAGCCACAGCTTTGAGTCCTCCAGCTCTTTTAAATGTTAGGCTACTGGAAAAGTGCCGGATGGGAGAAGGAGAAGAAAGTGAACAGAATGTGCCTCTTCTTCACACCCCCCCCCCCACAAATGCTGCACGTTCAGAAAACATAAAAGGAGGAATTCTGAAGGTTGATTTTATTCTCCTTGGAGCTCCCTGACATCACTGTTTTTAACATTCGGTTTCCATAAATCCCAAAGTGTCATAGAAGATGTATGGCTTGACTCTGTGAGGAATGTGCCATCCTTTTTGAAGTTCTACTTCCAACTTTGTTTACTACTGAACCATTGAAATATTATGAAGCGTTAACTGGCCCATTATCAGAGCGTGTCTGTTCCCTATCAGGGTCCCCTTTGTCACTGGCTTCCGTCACACCTTGTATCTGATTAACACACTATAGGATAACACAGAGCTACACAGATCTGCTTTGTGTTCTCTCACAGCTGATGAAAAACAGATTTTCCTTTTTGCTTTAATGTGGTTGCCCTTTAATTGGGTCTGTAATAGGGTTCATTTGATGTGATTCTCATACTGAACTGAAACCACTCTACAGTAAGTAGATGCTCCTTATGTTCAAGGCTCTAGTTGATATGTTATATTCCTCATTATTTAACCATCTATAGAACACGCATTTTACGTGAAAGCTTAAATTAACCATTTATTAAGAAAGAAAAGATTTAACCTGCCCTCCTGTCCAAAAGTTAGGCATGTGATTTCAACTATGTGCCTCTATAAACCAAGGAGAGAAACAGATGTTAAGGATCACCTTCTGCAGGTGTCTGCTACACCTACCTTAGGGCAAGCACCACCTGTGGGCCATTCCTTCAGAGTAAAAAAAAAACCTCCTTCTACCACTTACACCTGTGCAACCCAGGGTCACTGCCTGCAATCGGGTTCATGGCTAAATATATTCTGACAGGAAGCTACAGAAACCTCTGAGATGAAACCAATGGCAAGGCAAAGAAAAGAGTAACCACTCGTGCCCTGGAAATTTAGGTGCCTACGTAGAAAGCACAGCATCCACCAAGTTCCCATCTTGCCAGTAGCAGACCTCTCCCTCAATGCCCTCTGCCCACCCCTCTGTACCTGGGTTTGCTACAGGATAATGGGGAACAAGGGGCACCACAGAAAGGGCATCTTGACAAGTGAAGGGAGAACCTTTTTTCCTGGAGTGACTCCAGCACTCTCTTCGTGGAGAGAGGACACCAAGCTGGAGTCAAAGGTTATCTGTTTTCAGAGCATGCTGCCTATTCAAATGAAGCCCACACCAAATCCCCGTGGTCTGCTCTTCTCTGATTCTAAGAGAGCTGGCCAACATCTCACACAGCTGGCCCCAAATCCCAGAGCGCTGAGGGTTCACAGCACATTCCTGCTTCTTATGTGAAAATTCCAGCACCCTCAACATGGAGGACTTGTATCAGGGAGCTGAGCTAACAGGGAAGGATGCAAGCTGTTCATTAACAATGCTTTCTATACAGGGTAAACGTCATTTGGCATTCATTACAAATACCTGGCCAAAGAATAAAAGTTGGAAAAACAACTTAAGGCATGAGGCCCTTCCCAAATCACATGGACAACGCTGTAGCTATTTGCAAGATGTTTTACTCCTGCAGAATAACGATCCACTCTTGATCATAAGGGAAACAAGATGGTACAGCAGGTCTGCTTTCTGAGCTGTAAAGACACTGAATAGGAAAGTGGGGGGATGCAATGGAGGGTCAGATGAGAGTCCAAGGATCTGGTAATGGTTAATTAAATACCCTTTCTATAAATGAGGAAAATAATTTGACTGCAATAAAACAGAGGAAGGTCCAGAAAAAGAATAAGAAACCTGAGAGATTGGTAGCCCCCTTGGCTCTTGATGTTGCCCAAGGAGAACAGAGTAAAACCATCTCAAATAAGCTGACATCTTTCTCCACAAGCTTAGAGTTGCAGGTGTTCAGGCTTCTGAGGCAAAGAAAAAGGGAACTTAATTTGCTTGAGACTCCTATACCAGCTGCTGATTCCAGGCTTTCAGCTAAGCTGTAAGACCTGTCCCACCTTAGGGGCACAAGTACACTAAACTACCTCCTTGGTGTCAAAACTCTGCCAGTGACACGGGACTGAAGCATTCCTAAATCATCAACACAGATCTACTTTTGACAAAAGAAATCAGTCTCAGTGCAAAGCTGAGACTCCCCAGTACATACTGTGCTAGAGCAGCACATCTGTTTCAGTTCATCAATGGCAGAGTCCAGCCAAGTTATATTAAACAAATCATCACTAGTGTAACATTCCCATAATTTCTGTGACAATTACTTTACTACATTTCTCCCCTAAGGCTTATAAGGCATCTCATTTTCTTCAGTGTTATTTCAATCACACTATATAGAGCTCACTGATGAGTGAAAGAAGCATTTGTCTCCCTGAGAAGAAATTATTTTCAAATCTCTTCTCCAACATTTATTTTCTGATTTCCATCATCAGAGGACCTAATCCTGTCAGCATGTATGGAACAAGATGACTGAAAACTGAAGGTTTTCTTGGTGGGGATTTAGCACAGATAAGAAGTTCCACCAATCTTGGAGCCAATTCCTGTTCAGACACCGCAGCAGGCCCTGGTTGTGTAAAACTGACACACAACCAAACACCTCTGTGTTTCCAGGCTGCTTTAACATTCCTCAGAGCCGAATGGCAAAACACCTATCAGGATCAGAGGTTCTGATAATCTACAGT
This sequence comes from Empidonax traillii, assembly GCF_003031625.1. Classification (NCBI taxonomy): domain Eukaryota; kingdom Metazoa; phylum Chordata; class Aves; order Passeriformes; family Tyrannidae; genus Empidonax; species Empidonax traillii. The sequence continues at coordinate 583,170 of NW_020955667.1, read as the reverse complement.
CTCCTAGCACTGCTCATTGACTCAGGATCAGCATAAAGATTATCTCTTCTTAGGAAGGGGAAAAAAAGCCAAGTACATTTTACTCAGGTGGTAAAATTGAATATGAAGTCTTGTCTTTACATATTTATTCTTCTAGATCCTATAAAATACGTTTTGCTTCATAATATGAAGCACCACATTGTAAAGCTTCCCCATGTGAACAAATCAGCCCCTGAGTCACTTGGAAGCTGCACTGGCCCCAAGGCAAAGCAAGTGTTGGATGCACTCAGATTGTCCAGCCTCACCCAGAAGATAAAAAAAGTCCTTCTACAGCTTCCCCTGGAGATGTCCCTGGAAATAACTCATCTTGGTGAGCTGAACACAATGCCCATCTTAAATAAGCACTAAGTGCAAATTCAGCCGAGTTCAAATCTTGCCCGTAATGAATGTCACCAGCAACTCTGCCATTAAGTAGTGGAGCATGATTTTCATTCCATACCTCCATGAAGCAAAGACAGAGCAGATGAAAAGAATTCCAAATGTTACGTCATTCCACTATTTTTAAGGGGAATATTAAATTAGAAGACATTACTAATGAGTATAACAGAAAAAGGCAAACTAGACTATAGTATCATGCAGTGCAAGTTCAGCCTCACACTACATTAAACTTTTCAGAGAACAAGCTGCACTACATATAATTCAGCTGAAGAAGAAACCATGTAGGTGACTGGAAAAGCATTAAGGTGGTCAAAGACACCGCTGCTCTTGACTCAGTTCAGTTGTCTCTGGCTGCAGGATTCAATGTCATGACAGTCACTCTACATCCAAAAGGAGGTACAGTCAGTGCAATCCTCAGACACCACAGAACGCTGCAGTTCTGTTTGCCCGTGGAAGTTAATCAATGAAACAGGCCTGGAGGCATTTTAACAGTGTCATGCAGCTTTTTAGTAGCATCAGTTTCACCGTGTACTTACTTCAATGAGGAACACCCTAGAGAATATTAATGTTTCTGCAGGCAAGGATCCCCAGAGGCAGAGTACACACACTGCAAGAGCTCAGAAAGCAACAGCACTTCGTAATTCAGTGTTCTTTGTTTCAAGCTAGCAGTTTAATACAACTGTGCCACAAGTTTATTGTGATCCACGGATAGTTGGACAAACTAAGTTATGTAACTGAAAGAACCCTATCCAAGGGCTGAAGACAGCATTGCAGGGACTGCACCCCCAGCAGGAAACAGGCAGTTCCAGGATCACAGCCACATTCTCCTTCTGAAACAAATACTGGCATCAGGCAGTGTAGAGAAGCTGAATAGAAGCTGCTGGGTAACAAGAGCCATTTGTTTGGAGAACTAAGAAATAATGAAGGCTTGACATACTTACATAATGTGATTAATTTATTTAAGTCTAAAAGCACTCTTTAGAAGTGTCTGCACTGCAAAGCCAACTGGTGTGAATTTTCAAGTACATGTGCACTTTTTGGAAGTCTGATATATAGTTTACGGTTGTCATTGTGCCCTGAAAACTCACCTTTTACCTACCTGATTAGAAAGCTGCACATGACACATTCTCAATTTGCAAGCTCTTGTTACTTAGTTACTTTAAAATTCTCATGTCAAAAGGCTCTGGAAGGACAGAAGATTAAAAAAAAGCCAGACCCACCGCTATAATATCCAGAGTGTTGTCACAGACTTTGCGGATCTCGGCGTTTTTGTCGTGCATCAGGTCTATCAGATATGCTGGGGCTTCTGCAAAGAAACTGTTAAGGATAAAAGCAACTTCTTTTTTTCCCCTCCCACAACCCCCTCGATTCTTCAAACTGCAAGTTTCATTCAGAAGCAGTCAGGAATTTTTCATCACAGGTGGAGTTCAGCAGCCTTGCCCCAACCACTTTTTTGTGCTTAAATCCTATTTTAAGATATCAAAAGAGTCCTCAAAACTGCTGAAGAAAAAAAAATTACATGCCCCTTACAAAGAAAATACATTCTGCTCTGTTAGAGGAAATCCATGTACCTAAGGCGTCAGTCCACAAGGCTGAGATTCTCTGTAATGGTTTGATCTTTTGAGATTTTTGTAGTTTTTAGGAAGTCTCCTTGTTTCCAGTGTATGTGCCTAAAAAATACTGAATGCAAATGAGAGCATTAATACTTGCTCAACCTGAGCAAGAAAAACGTTGTCCAAATGCTGGTGCTTTATCATTACAGATGTGGGAAGAGATGCAACTTTTTATTCTCTTAAAGCCAGCAACCTAGGGGTCCAAACAGGAGACAAAGAACAACACCCTACACGGCTTCTCAGATATTGCCTGAGCTTAAAGGAAAAAGAACATTAGGAAGCATTCCCTGTATTGTTAGCAAAGTAATCACTAGCTTGCTCTCCCTACCAGGTCTCCATTCAACCCACTCTGTTCTCTCAACTGAACTGAACATTCAGTCAAGGCCCAAAAACTTCAGACTATGTACATGAATGTATAATGGTGCAATGCAAGAAGTTTGCCTACGCCCTATGTAAGTTTTTCTACGAAGTTTGAATTTCACTACGATTTGCAAAACAAATTCATCCAGTAAATCAGACTGGATTGCAACTAATAAGCCATCTGGTTCAGTGATCCCCTCCTACGCCCCTCCCTGTTGCAAAGCAAACTAACTTTTAATCTTTACTATCAATCTTGCAGTCCCCTCTACATGCCCAGGCTGATTGGGTTTTTTCATTCAGCTGAAATAAACCATTTACAAAGAAACCTCTGAGATCATGAGGTTACTGCAAGAGAAATGTAAGCCAAACAAGCAGCGATGGCAAATTAAGTGCTGCAATTCTAGATGTTTAACCATTAGAAAGGATACGGGTTTCCTTGATAATGACATCTCTGGTGGCTTGGTGGAAGACCATCTGATAAAACACATAGATGATCTGGCAGACAAACTCATCATCTTCCTGCTGAGCTGCAAGGATTAAAAAAACCCACCACAATTTTCAATCTCACAAATAGAAACTCCTGATGCTTAGAGAGCTGTGAAGGTGTGGGAAAACCCAAATCTATTAGGTCACTAATCAGAAGCTATCAGTAATGGAGTCACTGCTCCTCCTTCCACACACAAACACCTAACCCTGCCTTGCAGGGATGGTGCACTCAGTTACACCAACTACAGCTCTTGCTTTTCAGAGGAGTCAATGAAACACGACAATGTACCTACCATTGAGGAGCTCGATGAGTGCAGGGATGATTCCAGATTTGGCCAGAAGAGCAGCGCAAGAGTCGTCCATGGAAACGGTCCCGATCATTATCACCACTTCCAAAACCAGGTCATCTTCCGCGGAACCTGCTGAGTCAGAAGGCAGGAAGTGTTACCTCCAGGAATTCTTCATCTCCTGGCAGTTGTGTAATTATCTGCAGACATGATTCTGTTCTTCAGTGTTATGTTTTCCTTAGCAATCACAAATTATAAAGGGAAACAGACTCGACTCTGAGCACTCTAAATATCCTTCAAGAGACTCTGTCTGCTTTGAAAGACAAACCAAACTCTGTACAGACCTGGTTTTAGTTTATCCTTGAGGTATGGGACCAGTTTGTATTCTTTCAGCACAAGTTCCCAGTCCAGATCTGGTAAGGTCAAATTTGCAAGTGTTCCCAGGCATTCAATCACAAATTCCTCTTCCTCATCATTCGATACTTGAGCTGCTAAATCACCAACATACTCCTAAGGAAAATACAGCAACAACCATTACAGATGGATAATCTGGGGTTCTGAAGAACTCACCTCAGGCAAACTAAAGCTAGTTCTCAAAAGAACACTAAAGAGGCTTTGCTCCTGAAATGGGGACTAACAAGGCAGTTTCAATTTCAGTCAATGAATAAACCAAGAAAACATTTCAGCTTTCTTCCTCTCCATCCTTTCCCTTTCAAGAGATGTAGATCATTTGTTCAAATGTTCCAAAAGTGGTTACTACACACACAATTTAAAGAGCTGTTAGAAAATAAGGAAAGAAGATAATGAACATCATACTGCATTAGGGGCAGTAATGGAGTCCTTTTCCTAAAGATTTTAGTAAATAACTACAAGATTTTCAGAGGGCATAAACAGGGGAATAATGGATTCTACTTACTAGTTTCATACAATGTTATTGTCAATCCTCATTACCAGTATGATTAGAATGTTGATTTTCCTCCTTTCTTTTGAAAGGGCGGCTTTACATGCTTAATATTTAAATATTAAGTATATAAAATTTTAAAATACCCACATATACAAAACAAAGCAAAAAAAACCCCCACTTTATTTTGCTCTCTAGGTCTAAAAGCAAAAAATTAGGAGAATATAATTGTTATGATGTTCACCCCTGCAGCTGGGGTTTTGTTTGTTTGCTTGTGTTTGGTTTGTGTGTTTGTTTTGAAACCTACTGGATAGGACTTAAGATTTGTTTTCCTCATGGGGGGGATCTAAACCCTGATCTGCCAACTGAGATAGCCTTATAAAACAAAACATAAATCAAGCCATGACAGACAAGAAAACAAACTGGACACCCTGCAAAGACAAACTACAGCAGCTCTACAAAGCCAGTCTGTTCCAGCAGGAAAAAAATCAAAGATCACATTAGGTAATAGATAGTACTTACAACAAACTGGCTTTTAGTTGGCCCATCGTGTTGTGAAATATTTCTGATCATCTTCATTAACAATGGGTCCTTAAATTTCAAAGCCCGCTTCATTAGCATTTTCAAACCATTTCCTGAAAAGAAACAAATACTTAGGAAACCCTCCAAATAAAAAAAAAAATGAGGGAAGCATTGGCTGGTCAAAAATCAACATGCACACACACACACACCAGCTTTAACTTCTAGAAGTTTAAAAGGAAAGAGTGAAAAATCTAGAGAGGATAAAATCCTGTTGTCCATACAGCCATAGTTTTCCACAGACATGTCATCAGTCTGTTTTTCAGATCTCCATGGACATATGAGAGATGTGGCCCTGCGTGGCTACTCAGTGTCATTCCTGTCACCAAGACCAACTTTGAGGAGTAGATGGCCATATGTTTCCAGTCATTACTCAATCAGATTTTTTTTTTTTTAAATACACATTTCTAACTCACTCGAATACACCTCAGTTCACTTACCCTCACAGATAAGCTGCACGTTTCTTTTGTTAGCAGCGAGGTTAATACAGAAAGAAATAAGTTCCAGGTCAACTCGCTCATCAGGGCATTCAAAAAGCATCTTCATTAACTGCCAACAAACACAAGCACACTTAAGTCATTACTCTTTCCAAAGCATTAGAAAAGCAATGTTATGATACCAACTACAGCACCTTTTTTTAAATTCTCAGTGTTTCTACAGGAACAGTAAAAATCACAAAGGTCCAAGGCACAAGATGTATTGTTCCATTATTTAGGGATAACAATGCTTGAAAAGTGCCAAAAATAGCAGCCACTCATCACCTTAAATTAACTTGGCTTAAGTTACATTTTATTGCTACCGCTGAAATTTTTATTTTTACTGTTTTTTTACAGTTGTGATAAATTGGATATATTTGCTTTGAAAGCTTAGGTAGACTTAATATAGGGAAAAAAAATCACAATGTAGTTCCACAGAAACTGGTTGTTTATTAAAAATATGACTCTAACCAGATACTTAATTGCAGAATAATTCCCCTACTATTTCACTACATTGCTAGGTAAATTAGCTGTATCTGCAGCAATGTGCTTTATCTTTGCAGCTTCCATGGCTGGAGCTGATCACTGCCACACACTAGAGACTTCCCAGCAGTAATCCTGTTCTTTTGGTAATGCTAACATAAGACAATCACCTATAATCCTCTTCCAAGTGTTCAGCAAGTTCCAGGGTGAATTCCCAGGTGATTCCTTAGGCTGTAACCTACGGACTGCCATCACCTTACACACCTGGCACTGGGCTGGCTGGCTGGGCTCACCTGGTTCCACATGAATCTTTACTGAAATGGCATTTTGGAGACACCACCATGACTCAAATACACCCCTTTCTTCTGCCTCTGTTTCCAGTCCTGACAGACAAGTTTCACGGCTTCAGGGCTGCAGGACATCCCTTTGCTTGCCCCTCAAATCCATTCAGTTCATAAGACATTTTTCGATTATAATGTAAAGCAGTGGGATAACAAGACCAAGAGTATTGGAAAAAGCAACTAAACCTAAATAAGAGGGACACAAGGTACAAAAAATGTAGCTCAGCTTGTGTCAGAAAGGAGCAGGGAGAGAAGAAAGCAACAACTAACCATTACATTGAATGATTAACTAATCATTAAATATTTGTGTGCTTGCCCCCTGGTGGAAAGACAAGTTTGTAACGCATTAAAAACTAGAGAGAGTGGGTGAACAACCCATTTAGAGGGGAAAATAAGAACAACAGGATTGCAGGAATTTCACTCCAAAGTATTTTCTCTGACCATTTTGTATGTTAATCTATTGCCAGATAGAAGGCTGAACCCATTCATTACCCAAATGAACCCAAGTAAAATAAAATACTAAACTATGTTACAATAAAGCTATTTCTCTCTTTTTCTGAGACTTTCATGTACTGATCGTAAAAATATCATTGATTTCTTCCTCCCTTCCTTAAAGAGGTAGAATCAGATTTCTCTAAGTTGTTTCAAGAACTTATAAAATCCCTAGGTTATTAAATCCATAAGCCTGACAGTCACAATAGAGTGAATTAACAGAGAAGAAAGTTGCCACTTAACAAGTAGAACATGAGCATTCAGAAATCACCCCCTGCAACTCTTCTGTTACAAAACCTTTAAAAACAGATTTTTAAAACCCTTCAAATAATTTGAAGGGAAACATTCTCATTACTTACACAATACAAAATCTGTGGAAATTAGACGTTTAACAAGATGGGATTACACTGTTAATTACTGAACTACTTCTCTATAAAAAGAAAAAAATATATCCAGTTTCAATTAAAGCCATTCAAATTTTAAAATAATAGTTTCGTACGAGTTCCATGTTTCCCATTATGTCTTCATTTAATGTGATTGCTTCTTGTGCCACTTCAAAAGGAAGAGTAATTGCTGCCAAATAGGAAATATTAAAATTAAATTTGTTCTGCTTTTACTATGTCCATTGTCATCTTTTACTGATTTAGCAGGAAGGCAGTAAAAAGACTGCAGCATGTGCAATGAAGAGGCAGTAGTGTTCAATCAGACAAGTCCCATATTGAGTATCAGATACCACAGACCAGGACTGAAATCACTGTGTCTAGACTCTCTGGCACCTGCCTTCACTTATTTACCAGTGACCAGAGGCCAACCCCCACAGCTCTCTGTTCACATACACCTCTGTCCAACCCCCTCCCCAAGCCCAGCTCCAACATCTTTGAATGATTATGCCAGAACTGCATGCCTCAGGAATCTCTCCTGACCGGCTACTCCCCAACTCCGCCGTTTGAAGTGATGCTCTGGTTTCTGAACTTCGGCAGATAATGGCGGACAGGAGCAAAGGGGGCTGTCAAGAGAGGACGTTTACCAGCATTAAGCTGAAAAGAAGCTCAGAGATCAAAGAGGGGCCAAACAGGACAACCGTGGTGGAAAACATGTGGGGAGCTGCGGAGAACCTCGCACACTGCTCTGCGGTGAAATATTAAATATCCCCATGACATCACTGCCCAACCATGCCCTTTGATTGGCCACGTTATTACCAATAAAGGCTTTTATAAGCATCTGGATGGCATTTGCACCTATTTAAACAAAACACGCATTGCTGAGGTCTAAACAAGAATGAACTGTTAATACTCACTTTTAACTGTTACTAGAATAGCACCCACTAACTCCTGCCATCCGCCAGGACGGGTACCTGGGACAGCACGCGCGAGCCCTCGGCCAGCCCTGCGCGCTCTCCAAATTACAGCACGGCTCTGATTCTTCCAAGCACTTTCTACAACGGCTAAATATTCATCATTGAGTATTTGCCAGCTTAGATGAATGCCTCAGAAAGAAACAAACCCACAGAAGGGCGCATGCTACTACTGAAATGAGCTTTGGGTTTTCCAGGGTAGAATCAGAGAGCAAAGAGTCCCTTTCAAACTGTAATTTTCTTTTCCTGATGCCTTATCCACTTCCCTATGCTTTCTGCAACCTCTGTCCTCCTTAATAACCACCCTAATTTTGAACATTCAGTAATGAAATTTAAGCTCTGGCTGTCCAGGTTCTTTTCGGACAGGTGGCAGGAGTGATCCCTGAGGCATTAATAGCCACAGGTACCCTCCCGTCTTGTTGCTTAGTTCACCAAAAGTCCAGTGAAGGCAGCACGTTTGTTTCCCGAGCCACTAGTCTTTAGATACCCGGTGCTTACAGAGCTGTATCCAAGAGTCACGTCAAGATTCCCTGAAAGCACATCACAAGTGAGCCAGGACACACAGTGCAGGAATTCTAGCTTGGCTGATAACTGTTCAGAACGAGGCAGGTCCCTTGTACCATGCAAAGGCCTTCACATATAGTTGCTTCTTGCAGTAGAAAAGAAAGTAAGATGTTTAAAAGACCACTTTGGAACATATACTAGTTATTCCCAGCAGTTCTCCCCTCTCTATTATCCAAAATCCTCTTGTATGTGGAAAAGGTTCACTAATTTTGTCATGAGATAATGACCAGAAACATTCTGAAAACTTTCCATGACAACTTCCTATTCTGGATGTATTTAATGTTAAAAACACACTTGGCAAGAAAGAAGATACTGTGGTGCAGTTCTGAAAAAGCTACCAGAGAGCTTTTACACTTATGCAGCACAGGCTTTCTCAACTCCAGTCTCATCAGGGCTGCGAAAAAGATCAGCAAAAGAGGATTTGACACTTCAGGAAAAACACAAAAAAAAACCCAAAAAAAACCCCACAAAAAACAGTGAGAAACAACAAAACACAAAAAACATACACAGAAAAAACAAAACCCCATGATAATGTGACTGTGCTTGGATCAACGAGTTATGTAACAAAATGTAGTCTGAAAGATCAGTGAAGAGCCTTCTGCAGTCTTCCAAGTCTCCCTTGTTGTACATGCCTACAGTTGGAAAAGGAATTGTCATGTAGCACCACAACCCTGCCTGGCTGGTTTCCAGTTCATATCCTGTAATACTGGAGACGTTGAAATTTTGATACCCAATGGGATCAGAAAAGAATGCCTTCTAAAACTGGAAAGGAAATACTTTCCACAAGGTTCCCTAGGGACCTGCTGTGCACAAGCTTTAATCTGTTTCAAGCATTCCCGATCTTCTGCAGAAACCCATCAGGTCACCTGTGTTTGCAGCACTGACAGAGAACGGGTCACCTCTCCTCTTCCTGGGACCATGAAAAGCCGGGAAGAGCCTGATGGTTCACTGGAGAGCAGCACCGCGGCTGTTCCCCCCGTCACCTGCGGGGGTCACTGCGAGCTCTGCCATGAGCAAGGCACCGACTGCACAAACAGGGACTTTATCACCTCATCGCATCCAAAAGCACGTACCTGCGGGATACAGTCTGTGTAGGCGAACATGGATTTGAAGCAATCGTCCATGCTAATGTGGTACAGAATACAGATCGCTACTTTTTTGTTGTTTTCGTTTCCTAGAAGGAGGGAGAAAAAAAAAAAGTATTAATAGAAGTATTTTTAGTTAAACACTTAAAAAGAGAAAACAAAATGCAGAGAAACGCTGGCTAATAGAGGGAACATTTAAATCAGAAGTGACACGTTAATGAAAGGGTCTTGCCTGGCCTGTGCTAATGAACCACACATTTGTGCAAAAAGGGAACAAGGGCAATTGGTAACTATTCCCTCCTCTTCCCAGCATCTCAAAACACTTCCTTATCCCCACTTTGCAAGGAATACATTTTGTGAAGGAATGTTTATTAATGATAGTCCACGCAGAGAAAGCCTTCCTTAGTTTACAGCTAGGAAATTAAGATTTAGCTGTGGATATTCCTATGCAAATAACAAGCTTGTCTCAAGGTGAAATTATGAAGAATGTACCAACGTCAGGGAGAAAAATAAAATACAACACTAAGAAGTGTTGTAGAAGGAATCCACTGCCTTTCAAGCAAGTCATGTACTGATTGTTTTACCACTCTAAATGATGATATCCCCGTGGGTGCCTTGTGTGTTTCATACATTTCAAAAATGACATTAGTACATTTTCACATTAACACTTAGCAAAGAGAAAAAGACTCTCAAGAAAAATTGGAGCGGTTAATGTGAGTAGGTCACGAAGCATTTAACTGAAAGGTCCTATAAAATCATCTTAGACAAACACAGAAATGCTTAGGAACAACACAGGTGAATTTGACTGGGACTCACTGCTGAAATCCAGGCTGAGCAATGCCCTGGAGTTCTCCTCTGGCCCTGCATTAGCAGGATCCCGACTGTATATGGGATAAAACACTCATCTAAATGTTTACATTAGTCAGACCAGGATGTAATAGGGTCATCAACTCCAAATTCATTCTCAACTGATCAGCAATATCCTACCTCCCTCCTCTATTCAAGCCAAGTTAGAACAATATCCATTTAACACGTTGGCAAAGCATCAAAACCTCAAACAGCAAGCAACACAGTTAAATTTTTCTTCTGCATACATCACTGGGAGCTGGAATTTCCTCTAAGCAGCCGAGGATATGATGCCTGTATCCTGACAATGAGCATTCATGCCTTTTTTCAAAACTGAATTATCAAAGGAGACCCACGAAACCCTTCTGGCAGCTGCCATACGGACTGAAGTGTTCTCAGCCATGTCAAACCTAAACTCACAGCTGACCTTTCAGATCCTTCTGAATTCTCACCTGCTTGAAAAAAAACCTAACTGCTACAATCTTCCATACATTTAACAGCTGGGGAAAGGACACTGCCCAAATGTGAAAGCTACTCTGGCTATTATTAAATTAAAAGCACAGACTGTATTATAGTTGCTAAAGTGTACACAGAGTCTCTTTTAAACAAACAAACTGAAGTGTTTGTTATCTTTTGTGCTTCTCTTGTGCCTGGTCAACTTACCTACCTATTCACTTCTATTAACATAGTGAAAACAATAATTACACGAAAAAAAACTTCCTACACGTACAGCTAAAGGGTTCTTCTATACAAATACAAAAGCTTACAGAGTAAATTGTTCCTTCAAGTTTCATGGGTCCAGGGGAAGAAAATAATCTGTTTACGCTGCTTTTAACACTTCATTCCATGCCTCTGTTTTAAAGACTTGAACATCAAAAATGAAATCACAAATACACTGAGCTGGGTAATGCAGGGAACGCTTTGAGAAGTACAAGGTAAGCCAGTGCAAAAGGAGAAAAGCTGCCCACAACAGCAACAAGGAAAACAAACTGGAGTGAAGCTGGACCAGACCTTCAGCACGTATGAACTGGCAGACCACCAGCTGGAATGATGTTAAATTTTACCTGTTTAACCTCTGTCCTTCATGGGGTTTTTTCCCCTCCTTATTTTTGCAAGTTTCATTTGTGCTAAGATCAAGCATCTGCTAAGATACAGTCTCATATTTGGTAGCAATAGCAGCTTCCTGCTATTTGGCAATATTGGTGGCTTACTTTCAAATATAATAGCCTGTTCTAGCAGGAAAGGCTTTTGGGTTTTTTAGAAAAATACTCTCTGCATAGTTTTCTCTCTTTTTTCCACAGGTCCAGCCTGTCACAGAAATCTTCCTGATGCCTGGACAACACCTTGGGTATCAGTGAATGACAGCACTGCTTCAGTTTCTAAACTACCAAAAATAATCAAAACTACACAAATAATCAACCTCGAGAATATCTAGAATTCAAATACATTTATTTTATCTGAATGAACTTTTAAAGAGTTGATTTTTAATGACTGGCACTTATATCATTCTAAGTTATGTTCCATAAAGCAGAATTCATGACACACAAAAGGCAAAGACAGCTATAGTTTCAAAGAGAAGAGCTGAATTTAAATTCCTTCTTGCTGTGCAGTTATCTGAATCATTTTCCCTGAGTTCCCCTGTCCTCCTGTCAATACAGGGCATAGAGAAGGGTTTAAAGCTTTTTAAGCCCGAGACACTTATTACACACACTCAGCAAGGAAGTATTTCTCAGTTGTAAGTAAACAGGAAAAAAAAAACAACTGAATTGTACTAACTTGATGAATAAAAGCTACAGAACTAAAGCTAAAAGACAACAGTGTGCAACTAAACTAAACGTGTTTGCATCTTAAGTTGCATTTCAATTTCCCATAAAGGAAAGAACTTCTGGAAGTTTCACTGTTCTGCTTTCCCTGTGGAAGCACTTTCATGGAGGAAAAGCAGAACCTCCTGACTTTTTCCAGTTCTCATGTAAAACAGCAGCAACTCGTGATCCAAAGAATCTCCAGGAAAACCAAGAGGAGGTGGTTGTTTCTAACTACAGCCAGCACGATTTAACACAATTGATGACCTTGTGCTCCATTAGGAGGCACACAGCCTGTTGGAAAGCTGACTGGAAACCCTGCAGAACGAGTTTGTTGAAGATTAGGAAGGGAACAGATTCAACAGCTAAAGAGTTTTCAACACTAAGCATCACCTTGCAGGCTGAAGAACAGACAAAAGAGTAAAAAGTGGCAGACTGAACAATCTACCAAGCCAACTGTCGTCCTTTTTCATAGGTAATTCACTCCCAAAAATATCAACTGGAATGTGCCAGTACCAAGCTTACTTTTTCTAATTATTTTATACTCATCTGAATGCTAATGAATAAACCCGAGTCAAACATAGCAGAGCGACTTGGCTGTAAAAATGTCAAACCCTGCCCAGTACCTGGCTGGAGAACAGCTTTCCAAAGCATGGAAGTGATACCTTTTTTGCTATTTTTGACCACTACTTAAGGCCACACATGAAAAAACAGGCACTGTAAGGAAGACTTCCTTACGACTTGGTACAGTAGGCATCAATTATCCCCCTAACTAGAAAAAGCAAGAGGAAGAACAGAAAAAAACAAAACAGATTTCTGCCAAACGTGTTCATAAAAAAAAAAAAATCACCAAAGATCTGGTGTGGTGTCAGAAAGTTGTGGCTACAAATGCTGGTAGTTTTGAGCATCAAGTTTTTTACGACTGAAGGTGGAATAGCCAAATGGCCTAAAGCAGAAAGGGCAGCCCTGGAAAATAATGGCCTAGTCATTATGGATTCTTCTGGTATTTAAGGCAATAAAACATGAATCATAATGAACTCATTGGATATTAAATGTGAGCGTCACGAGCACTTTGATAGGATTTCCACAAGAATTTACCATTAATTAACCAAATAATTATTTGAAAGTGTTACTGAATTAGACTTAGTTCTTATACAGCCATTCCAGAGAAATTGGTCATTCCCAGCTGAGTGCAGTTAATGCCTTAACAAACCAGTCATTAACTGCAGTTACTGATTTTGTGGGAATTATTGTGTTATAAAATACACTCAACAGTTTATAGAAACAATACTTAGATTTTTTTTGCAGCTGTAGTTCAGCTGGAGCAGCTGGGATGGAAAAATATCAGGTCCCTCGGGCTGTTTTCACAACTAGTTTTCTGCAAATTAGAGAGGGAAATAAATACATGATGGGTTCTGAGTTAAAAATGGCTTCAGATTTTTAGCCTTTGAACATTAATAAGAAGCCATGTGCCAGTTGTGGGGACCAGCGCCCAAATCCCATGTTTAGTTCTTATTAAGGTTAAAGATGTAAATGGTATTAATAGCAGAAGCTATAGGGAAAAAAATGATTTCTTGATCACAACATTGGGTCCTACATTTTGGTTGACTTTGTGAGCTTAAAATAAAAAAATCCTCCATTAGCTCCAGGGCAACAAAAGTGAAACCCTAAAGCTGTAAAAACAAAATGCCAGTCTGAGTTGCAGCAGCAGCATTCAGCTTTCAAACGCTAAGGTAAAAATGAGAATGTAAAGTATGGATTAAATTATTTAAATGTAACACCATCAGTAAATCAAGTAGCCATCATTTCTAATGGAATCATCAATGTCTCCATATTAGATATGAAATATGCCCTATCCCACTCATGTGCAAAACATTAACGACACTAAATCAAAACCAGAACACAAATGAAGGTAAATAACCTGTCCAAATGGCAAAGTGGATCTTCAGTTTCAAACTCTGATACCCTAAAGTCAAATCTGCTGCAGAATTAGAAATCTAGATGGGTAAGACTGTCACAAACTGAGTATCGGGTCCCCAAAACAACTGAGGGAAGAGTTTATTCACATGTATCGTAATTAACAGTGATCTTCGGAAAAAAGGGACAGAAAGGCATCTGTGCTTACCTCTATCTGTATCATTCCTCACAAGCAGCTCTGAAACAGTTGGACTAAGTCAGTCCATGTGTGCTTCAGACACATATTGCTTTGATTTACATATGTAAATATAAATCGTATTGGATGTATCAGTTTATTTTATCAGGAGAATCTGAAAGAGTTTTCAAATCTGCTCATACTCAAGGAGACTAGACATTGTAAATAAAACATTATGATATTAATTACATACTAATTACCCTTCTTGTGCCACCTTTATGTTATTTGAAGCTGGCTTCATACCACAGGCCCAACTTTAAACCTCGATATTGCTGTGGTTGGGTCTGGTTTTTGGTTTTTTTTCCCCTTCACTTAAAGAACTAAGTATATGCTTCATCTAAGCATGGATACAATTTTTTTTCTGGGAAACAAAGAAGGAATTATAATGATGAATCTCAAGTAAAAGAACTAATAACTGACTAATTTAGGTTGAGTTATTTAATGCTACAGCACAAGATAAAAATGAAGCTGCACATCTGGAGCCTCAGGCTCCATTTCTTTGCCTGGAAATTCATGCAAGACAGACTGAAAAACAGACAGTAAACACCTGACTGAAACACGGCTACTTATAAGAGACAGCAAAGCACAGCCCCTGGGTAATCAACATACTCCTAAATTTAGGCATGTCCTTTTCTGAGGCTTGCTCTCCCCACAGCAAAATATACCCATTTTTGTTCCTCAGAATGAGCCAATCATACTTGGACTCACGTGACTTCACACAGATGTGAAGTCCACATCACCTGGAAGCTGAGGAGGTGCAATATCCCATATACTGGGATAAATCAATTAGAAGTTCAGATTGGAGAGAAATCTGGAAGCAAAAGGATTATCCCTGAAGGAAGAAAGTGAAGCTACTTCTCCTTTCTCCACAAGAGAATTATGTTTTGGGTCAGGTTATGACAAGGAAGACAGCAAGCAGCATAAAAAAGAATTAACTACATGAAACTAGAAATTAGAAGAGGCTCTTAGTTTGATTCAGCTTCAAAAGCACATGCTTCCAAAGTAGGTGGAAAAAATTCCAAGCAAAGCTCTTGCTCTACAAGTCTCCACCAAGCTACATAGACTAAAAGGAACTGTATAGGACATGCATAATTTTTGCCATATCTGCACTGTATTTCATTAAACTACACCAACTGCTCCAATTACATTTACTAGAAAATATTCAGACTTTTCTGATGGAAACACACCCTTCTGATCTTCTTGTTTGGAATTCAGTGGGAAAGGAAATAGGTGGAGGTTTTTCCCTGCTCCTGGCTGTGCAGGTGCCCAGCTCCAGAGCAGAGCAGCTCAGCTCTGAGTGGGTGGTGCAGCTGTATTCCAACATGCTCCTGCCTGAAGGAGAACGATCTCCATGCAGGATGCAGCCTTTCACCTTGAGAAAGGGATGATTCACCACATGGAAACACAAGAACTGGTTTTTATCAATGTGTTGAAGATGCTGAAGTACAAAGCTGAGGTTCAAACTTACTAAGACCAAAAAGTGGAGTTCAATAGTGGTTGAGCTCTTGAGTCTCCCAGATAGCAAGAACTAAGTCCCATATTATTCAAGAGACACTGCTGCTGTGCAGGAGCTCAAAGGGTTTGAAGGTGACATTATCAAATTGTTCCACGAGGTCCTTTAAGGCCATCCCTCCGCCTGCAGCCTTCACAAGGGCTCTGCAAATGGTGCTGCTCTCTCTTGGCCCTTGGCCCTCACAGAGGCTTTATGAAAATGTTACCACAGATCAGGAAGATTGGCAGAAGAGCCCACTCCTTCTTTATGCAGATTTTCCAAGATACTAGAACTAGTTGTTTCTGTTCTGTCATGTTTTAGGCATCCAAGCTGTGCTTGGTAAAGCTTTCAGATGTCAACAGTTCACCTACAAGACTCGATTTACTTGTTTACTGTTAAGTATTAATTTGCTCTTGCAATATGCAAAGAAACAATTAAAAGCACTGAATTAATCAGTCACCTATTGTAAGCTCCACAGCCGAAATAGCGGCTCAGGGGATCCTTCCCAGCCATTAGTTTAGTAAATTCCAACAACCTGGTTCCCTCATCTTCAAGTTGCCGCCCTCCCTCAACTCCTGTCCTTGCTGCTGCCACAGGTATTTTGATTTCCAGTCAACACACATGAAGTTAGTTTCTTCTGTTACACCAGAGTTATCCTCTTCATTAAAAAAGCTAAACACACACATGCACTTGTGACCAGCACACCACAGCAATGAGCTGGCACTCACCTGAACAGTCAGAGCCTGAGTGTTCAGATTAGCAAGGCTCCACCTGTAAGAGCTACAAAATGAAAAAAAACACTGTTTCCAATTTTGGACAGTGTTAAAGGAATCAGAAAAAAATTAGAGAACAGATTTCAAAAACTTGTAAGTTTATACTAAAGTATGTTATGAATTTCAGTTCTTCTTTCTGGATAAATCACTACAACTTACCAGGAGCAGAAAGTCATACAGTGAAGGCTTTCACCTGAAAGTTAGTTGGGATTCTATTTCTACTTCAAACACAGTATTAGCAATCACGTGTCTCTATTTTGAGTTTTATAATTCTCAAAAAGAGAAATCAATTTTTCTTTATAGTTTGCTGTTTAATCCACAGTGAAGGTATCGAAGTGCTGGGTTTTAAGACACATTGTGTACCCAACACTCTCCTTAAGTCACTCAGACGCGCCAGGCCCATCTGCACTTCTAATGAGGATTTAGAAGCTGAATGCTAAAAGATGTTTTTGGTTTGTGTTTCTTCTGGTGTCAGGGTTTTTTTTTTGTTTGTTTGTTTTTGAGGGTTTTTCTAAGCCTTGGCCATACTCACCACAAATGATAAAAAAACTACCATTAAAATAAATCCCTTAATAATTACTGCTTTCCAACAGACTGGTCCCTGTAGCTGAACTGTTACTTAAAGTGCTTCAGCCAGCCTCTACTATAAAGGAATGGAGACACCCCAGGCAATATTCACACAAGTAGTATTGGAACCAGCTGCTGCAGAGCCACCTTAGGAAAAAAAGGTTTCTCAATTTAATTGGGAAAACAGGAGGAAGCATAAATTTTACTGCCATTAATAACTTCAAGCAATCCCGATATGACTTTACCTCACCCTGATGGCTGGACATGTGCTTTTTGTTAGGGTCTTTGCCACATCTGACCCTTATTGTTTGCTCACTTGATCAGGTAAGAAAATGTATGTTTCTTTATAGGATAAACGAGGCCTATTAAAGTCAGAAAAAACACTGCAGTAGCCTATAAGAAGCTCCATTTTTCAACAGATGTGTGAAGTTCCATAATAAGTTCATTACAAAAAGGCCAAGTGAACTCATAAAGAGAACACATCTACTTTAAGCCTTCTTAAAAGAAACTTTCATAAAAGGCACAGAACATTAAAAACACACAGCACTCCGTTAATTAGAGAGCAAAGTACTACTTGGCTTTTTAAACAGCAGTCAACATATAATCCAGCTTGGCTGCACACCATATCAAGTCTTGGTTGTTAAGAAGCCCAACATGTAACTGTTTGGCAATTCTTTGATTGCTCATTAAACCTAACTTGTAAAGAATGGAAAAATATCAGAGGAATTTTAGCAGTTCTCAGAAAAGATTCTACCAATGAATCCAGTAAAGACAGACTGCCCAGTGAGGACTAACTCAGACTGTCAAAGCTGCCCTCTGCTCTGCCCTTCTCCAGCTTAATTAACGAACTGAGAGAAGTTTGACCTACTTTGGAGTTTGCAAACTATTGCACAGCCCTTGGATTTCTATGTAAGATCAGGTGGCTACTGCTTCTTAGTGTGCTGATACTAAGCCTTGGAACACCAAGAAATTAAGCCCACCAGGCCAGGGTGCTCAAAGGAATAAAGCACAAAGGCTGGGTACCTGCTGAGACTGGCAAAGCAATGCTATTGCTACCTGAGACCGACCACTCTGTATTTCAGAGTGTTGTGTAACAAACACTCATCTGCTTGGCTAAACACAAACCCACAAAGCCAATTTTCTTTCAGCCACTATAATCTGTACTGGAGGACACAACCTAAGGTGTTCCTCACCACCTGAAGTCTTTTTGAGACTGACCACCTTGGCCCTGGGTGGCACTTTCACAGCCAAAGGCACAGCCCTTCTGCACCTGGGCACGATTCACAATCAGGACTGTTCTGCAACCCGCCCACTTTTCAGCTCACCAGTATCTGTGCTCACTCAGCCTCTCATTTTTAAAAGCAGCTGGTAATTTCAAGCAATCAAAAAGAGACACTCAAGTCAAACTTCCAAACATCATGGGGTTTCAGTCTTTCAGCATGGCTTGTGCTGGAAGTGAACGAGAAGAAAGTGGCATTTCAAGACAATATGCACTCAGTACACCTAAGAACTGTCCAGCAGCTCAGAGAGATGAACACAAACATTATAGAAATGATTGTTCCCTGCATGGAACCAAACCTTCTCCTTTTGCTCTTGGAGCAGCAGCACAGTACCACTGTAAGAGCTTTTGCAATGTTCCCTGCCACTTCCAGCCGTTTGTGAGGGATGACTGACTGATGAGTGGACACAAACACGGGTTCTGCCCACCGCACATGCGCTGCCAGGAGCTGCTTCTGCACTGGGGTCCCCCAGGAAGAGTTTGCAGCCTGCCATGGCACACACAGCAGCGCTCAGCTGCACAAACTGCCTGCTGTTCTCATGGACAACCGGCAACCATTTGTCTTGCTTCACAAAGGCTAAGAAACCACTCAGACACAGCACAAAACAGCGCCCTTATTAGAAGAATGTGGATCACAAGCTGTGCATATATTTAAGAGAACAGTACTGAAAAAATTCGTATTTGGTTTGGCCACTTAACTGAAAAACTAAGTGGATTTGATCCAAACAAGAAGTGAGGGCTTTTTATTCATCCTTGCAGACAATGTTTTCTTCTGTTTGCTGCCAGGGCATTTACTTTAGAAACCAATCACACACCCAGGGGAAGAATAATGAAAAAGGGTAACATTTCCCTTGTGTCCAACAGTGGAAGAGTATTTCCAGGGATTAAGAAAACAGATTCACAGCCTTAGTTTAAGTTCAGCTTTATGTTTCCCCCTTTGAGTGAGAATACTTTCAACAAGCAGATACACTAACCACCAAACTCTTATCATATTTGGAGCAAGTCACTCCTCTAGACCACTTCACTTGAATTAGGTCATGCAAAGCAAAATGAGAGTACTATGAAAGTGAAGCAAATCTCCACTGAAGAGTCCATGACATCCTGCTTTGGTTTCTCCTTCCCAGGTGATGACTGGAAGGCACTGCATCTGTGTTTTCCACATTTCAGGCAAATGTCTAGTTTAAACCACTTGGTGAATTCACTTGAATTCTCACCTTAATCCACGAAAGCCATGCTTCATATATACTGGCACATAAAGCATTCACATGGAGTATGTATAGAAAGGAGAGACCATTCTGTAAACACAATTTCTAAGTATCAAAATAAAGCCATAGCACAAAAACCATTCTCTGCAAGGCCCTGGTGATTCAACACTTACAAGGTTTTCTCAAAGAACTGAAGTCACACAAACCAACAAAATCTCTTTCCATACCTCCTCAAGCAGCTTACATATGGAACAACCTGAATCCAGCAGATTGTATCTCACAGGCCTCCAAAGCTCTGCTCCAGCTAAGTCTGAAGCCAAATTTCCCTCAGCTGCACAAAGCTCTTTGAGATTCAGAACATAACCAAGATCAGCTGTAGCTGATTAATTTGGGTGCCTGGAGGGTGCAAGAGGAGTCTTGTCACATACAATACTTCAGACTTGTGAAGAGAAGCCACGAAAACTAGCAAGTGGTGTTGACTGGCAAAGCTACACGGGGAAGCAGGCACTGGCACTGTTAAAAAGAAAAAGCTAATTAAAATAGAAACCACGAGTAAGCAGAATTTCTCATGTCCATCCTTTCAACAGCAGCCTCAACACTTTGGAGTGCGATGGAAAGAAAGAGGATGGTCCTTTTCCATTATGTCCGTGGCATTCCTGAGAGCTCAGCTGCAGCCAGTCCATCCCTCTGACTCCACCCACATTTAGGGCCTTCCAGCTCCCAAGCATTTAAGTGTCCCTTGGGAAAGCAGCACATCTTCCAGGACTGCAGCCACCTCGGTGCTGAGCCCTAAACCATTGCCTGACAAATCCTGACCTTCGATCTGTGCCATCTCATTTCTCCCCTTAAACACCCACTACACTTAATTTATACTCATCTCAAACCCCAGTGCTAAAGACTCAAAGGCCAAGCTTGCCCAAATTTCAGTAGGCTGAGTCAACAAACTTGACCTCTTGGCATTAGGAGCGGAATGGTGACTCGTCAGCACCTGTTGTGCTGTGTTAGCACTTGGAGATGACCTGTAAATGTGAGCCGATTGTATTGACCTGAATAATGGGTGTTCAAGACCCAAGAAACCTGTATAAATGGGGCATCTGGCACACGACTTTCTTAGCATTAAGGTTGCAGACCTCCCTGAGACAGGAGACCAAACTGGTGCATTTGAGAATTGCTTGAATCACTGTATTTCCTCACCAGCTTCCACTTCTCAGTTCACTTTAACCAAATAACATTGTCTTGAGGATAAAAAGCGTTAAGAAGAGGGATTCCAAATGCCAATTTTCAACCTCCTAGCTCAGCCCAGAGGGGGATAACAAGTGCAAACATGGTTGTAGGGCAGAAAGCATAAAAAGATGTGAGGCATTTCAGGATGCATCAGGTAGGGGTTGTATTAGTCACTAACAGAAGTAAGGCTACCAAAGCAGTGTAAGATTTCATGGTGTTCACTGAATAGCAATAAGGCCATGTTGAGGTTGAAGGTAGACTTGAGGAGGCAAACAATTTTAAAAGACTATACCTAGCTAGGGGAGAAAGCTCATCCTAGACTCACTGTGGCATTCCCCTTGTTCCAAACAATATCTTGGATACACCATCTGCACTGGGTTTAGCCCATTCCAAGCCCAACATATTTCAGAAAACCTTAGCAATGTCTTGCATCAGTGTTTCACACATTTAGGGCTCCAGAAAACAAGATCCTCTCTTCCTACTCAGCAATCCTCGGAGCCAAGTCCTGCTAAATATTCAGTCCATCTACCAGAGTGGCTTCTAGACAGGATCAGCCAAAGTTCTGATTTGTCCAGACAATTAAAGTTACAAGCATCAAGCTTCATTAAAAATATTATATATACATATAGATATATACACACATGTATATACAGTTTGTATCTCCATTAGCTAAGCCCTGTGAAGGTGCTGCCTATTTTTCCTGGGTGCTCCTCCAAAATTACAAACACTACGAGGTTTTCAGGGAGCCATTGAAGGTTTTTTTAAAGACCAGAAGACTCATTCAAGAGTTTAAGAGAACCTAGGAATAAATCTACTGGAAACCACATTATTTTAAACTTCCCTTTAATCCTGGATGTGACAAGATGATGAGATTGCTAAAAAGCTGGGATTAGAGAGGAAGTGCCTCATCAGACAAATGTGATGTAGCAACTTTCAGGCACAGCACGTCATGATGTAAACAGCTTTACTGCCCCTGCTGAAATGTCTGTGTTAGATCAAAAGCAAACATACCTAGAAGTGCAGTGAGTTTGGGAAGCAAACCAACATGTACCATTTTACTTCTCAGGCCTGTGTCAAAGGAGAGGTTTAGTAAGAGTCGAAGAGTGATGTTCAGCAGGTCTTCATGTTCACAAGGTACCATTTTCACAAGTTTTTCAACAATATCCATTTCAACCTGTGTATCAAGAAGAAAAAATCCATAATCCATCCAAACTTCAGTATAAAAGGCCTCTCAGTGTATTACATATTCACAAGCATGTGTATGCAAATACAAATCAAATTTGTAGCCATAATAGTGACTGTCAATGCATTTTCATCTGAAGTAGTTCTGCTTATTATGCCTTTGTGGTTGAAGTCCTCTAGATTGGGTTACTGGGAAATGTTGATTAAAAAAAGTTTTTTCAACCAAGCAGTTCAGATGTCTTGGAAATATTCCTCACAGTTGGAATACTGCAAGAATGTGGTGAAGACATCACTTGCAAAACTAGATTGGGGTGAGAGAACTCATTTAAATTTAAACACAAGCAACCCTGGAGCAACTGCCATTAGAGTCAAAGAGAGACCCAACTAAGAGAGACAGAAAACTGGCATCCAAAGAGAACTTGAGACTTTTCATTATGAATTTCAAATGAACCCCCAGACAGAAGTTTGCATGTGCTCTCAGAAGAGGCATGTCACCCTGTATGTTAATTTAATAAAGGCATGACAGTCATCTTGAAACACGTATCACTCTCAAATTAAAAAGTGGAATCCAGGAACTGAGATGTGGTATCAGTTCCTGAGATCATGTTCACTTTACCAGCCAGAAAAGACATCTGAGCATTGACTGGCAAGACTTCAGAAAGTTTTTTATCGTGTTCTAAACAACATTTCTCTGCTTTTACTTGACACGATCTTTAAATGCATTCATTTTTTGTTTCCCAGATCCTCCTTTGGCCAGAAGGAGGCACATAAAATTACTTTGCTTTCTTCAGACTTCTGCACGTATGTAACTGGTCTTCTACTTATAAACACACACAGACTGAACACTAAGAAAAGAAACTCAGCTCTCCCCACGCAGCATAGTGCAATAACCAAACAACTGCCTGGATGGCTTTGATCAAAGACAATCAGATAGCAACAACTCCTACCTCACTGCTTTGAATTTAATATGGCACTTGAATACCACAGGAAAGAATGTGCTATAAATACACATGGATTATTCAGTTTTACTCAGAATCAGGTGCTGCACAACTAATCTGTGCTCATTTTGCCTTTGACATCTTTGTATTATTGTCCAATATAAATACCAGAACACCTTCTCCTTCACTGGTAGCTTTCCTTGATAATACTGTGGAGCAAAACGTTTCAGTAAGGAATGCTCAGACAGCTGACCTAAAACATACAAACCTTTTCAAAACTATTTCAAAACTATTAAAGGTCTCTGCAATAAAATAAATTCAGTGGAATGTAGAGAGTGTGTCAGCAAATTAGAGGGCTGTGGAGCTAATTCTTATTTTCCTAATACAGTCTCGTATGTAAATAAGGGAGATACCTCTTGTCTGCAGTGTTCAGCACACATGCATGCAAAGGACAGTTGCAGCAACAAAGATACAATTAATTCACTATTCCTTTTACACAGATCTTTTCATCTCACAGTCTACATGTACCACTAATCTCAGACTAACTCTTGGATAAGGAAAACTTACCGTTTTCATATAACACATTGGCATAGAGGCACGGGAGTGAAATCGTGCATCTATTAAAAGATCAGGAAAGGAGACACTTGGCTAGAGCCTAAAGTCACAAAAAAAATCATGCTACAGTTTCAGAAGTGCAAGACTTCTCTAAAAGAAGGCTTCAGAAGAATACCACTGCCTCTGTTCTCAGGAATTACTGGTAGTATGAAGGAACAGTTGTGAAGGTGCCTTAAAAACCAAACTCACCCAGGAAACAAGGAAACTCATCTAGCAAGCTCCATAAGGATAATCACCTTCTTTCCAAGACAACACATGGCAGAGACAATAATATGTTGTCAAAAAAATATAATTTGGGGGCAAGATCATTGGCATCACCACAAGCAGGGGTATTACCCGACTTTGGGGTGTTGGCTTCAAAATTTGGAATTTCAGTATGATATCCTGTGTTTGGGATAACAGTTCTTCAAAAATGTTCGCAGTGTGATGTGACTGGATGCTATGCTCCTTTTATTCATTTTACTTGTAACAAAATAAGATAATCAGTGCTGGAGATAATTAGGGTGAAGACAGGGATGTCTCCCTCTTCCCCCCAGCCAAAAGAAGCTTTCAGAACCCCAACATTTGCAGCACTGCAGCAGAGAGCTCCAAGCCTCACCATGTCATTTTTGTTCTCCATAAAAATGCTGAGTTTCTTCAGGAAGGTCACGACGAGGATGAGAAGCTCAAAATTATCCCGATCCAGTGCTTTCACCAACATGTGGACAATGTTCTTGTTCCTCATCTTCAGCTCAATGCGAGTGTCCTCAGCAAGGTTTAGCAGCAGGTAAATGGCAACTAACAAAGGTCAATATAAATCACACCAAGAGATCAAAGACAACAGAAGTAAACGAGTCTGTACACACAGTGAGTGCTGAAAACAAGCCCTTCAGCAGCATTCTGCTCCCTTCCCAATGTATTTTGAAGGGCACTGCCCATGAATGCTTTTTATTCCCTTTTAAAAAGCGTTAATTCTAATAGTGGCTATGAAAAAAATAAAAATTATGAACACTAGAAGCTTTCTATATTTTTTTTAAAATTACAGTTTCAATAGGAATCATTAAAAAGCCCTACTCAGGCAAGGTTTGCCACTCAAATAATTTCAATCCAAAATTAGGTGTATTTTACTACAAAAACTGAGAATGAAATCTATTCAACTTGAGTCAGACAAAGTTAGACAAAGTCAAAAAACCCCAAATCAAATGTACAAAACCAAAACACACAACTCCTGCCAAACCACCATGATGAGCACAGAAAAGCTGAGTGGATCACTTTTGCTGCTCTCCCTCTAAAACTGACAGTCACTTTTAAAATTGTGAGCACAGTGTCAAACAATCTGATTTAGTACTCGTCTTCTCCCTGTTCCTTGGCAATGCTCTTTCACATTCATCCCCACATTCAGCATGTTTAAGGAACCCTGTTTATCATAAGAATCCAACAGAATCCCTTAGCCACATCTACCAAAAAGAAAATAACTTGCTATTAGGATTTGGTACCTCTGAGGAGCTGTTCCTGCTTGACAACCAGCCCTTTGTATTTCTTAAAAGTTTTCTCATAGTCCTTTTTCAGGGTCTGATTTTCAGGATCTTCATCAAGTGAATTGCAGAGGTTAAGGAATTTAAAGAGAAGTTGCCCAGTCCAGATGACCAATGTCCTCTGAAGTGTGACTGAATCAAGTAAAAAGCAAGAGATCAATGCAACAGCCAGTGTCAAGACACTACCTCAGCAACACCTGTAATCTAGAGCATGATTTTACTCTCCTTGTAGCCCTGGTTGTATTACATCCTAATAGGCAGCACAAATGTTCCCAAGACATACTGCTGATAAAATATAACTTTGTCTTGTGTTGCTTTTGTAACTCCACCTTAACCTCCTCAGCATGCCAAACTCCTCACTCCTGGTCTTTTTCACATCTGTATTTCTATTTTGCACTTTCTAGTAAATTCTACAGCTTTTACAGAAATTGCTGTATACTCATCTCATACAACCCAATAATCAAGACAAGTTAGAAGCCATCGAGCCAACCCAGAACATCAAAAGGATATCAGCTTTCTTCTTTTTAGCAAGTTCTTCCTGCCAAAGTTCATGTCTCTTCAGTTCATGGTCTATGATATTCATACACAGAGCTCCAATTTTGTAGTGTGTGATAATTCCATGAAATTGAGAAAAACTGCATTGAAGAAATAATACTTGTGAGGAATAAAAGCAAACAATCCCATACCTGTTTTAACATCTACGGTAGCAATGACCAAACACTGCAGCACATGAAATATTAAAAAAGGCATTTACTGTGTGCCCCACTATAACACTTCTCTATCGGAAAATTATTTCAAAACAAGAACAATTCCTGAAAACACCAATATTTTTTCAGACTTGTAGAAGGGCAAGGAACAGTTTGTTGTTCCAAGTCAAAATAAAAACACATTCCAATTTTCATGCGTAAAGGAAAATGTTTTCCAATCAGCCCCACTTTCCACACTGTAAGTGCTTCAGAGCACCCTCTGCTCACCAGAGCTATAGCAGAGATCTAAAATCGAGTTGCAATGCAAATTCCATTTGAAGTATTTTTAGGTAGGATGTGCTGAAACACTGGCATAGCTACATAGGAGCAAGGACTCACTTTGGTTTTGAATATCATTTCTTCCTTGTAGGAATGCTGATGGAAATCATAGGTGGCAGCTCAGCCACCTTTTATTTCTGACAGAAAGCCGTGGGTCAGAATCCTTACTAGTTTCGTCCCAGCTCCCTTACACGCTGCCTGATCGTGAGGGTTCTTTTTGTTGAAAGTGATAAAATTGAAGCACAAGTCTGTTTCTGATTCAGCAAGTTTTTTCCCCGTTTCAGTGAAGTTTTGCAGCACAAAAAACAAATGAAAAGCCGCTAAGCAGAGCTCAGTTCCTTATGTCCCTGCTCTGCACTCACCTTGAGAAGCAGAAGAAAATATAAATTATATTGGTAGCCAGTTCAATGCTTTGTTTCCAGTCTTCTCTCAGCACTCTGGCCAATGCACCCAGGGCAGTTTCTGAAGCGAAACAAGATTTAGATGAGCATCAGCATTTCACCTCCTTCCTTTTGTCTTGTGAGCCTCAGTATTTGAATACACCTTATTCTACACCTATCAGTTTTCTAAGGGAAGATTTTCACAGGTATCTCACTTTACCATGTACCACTGCTCGCAAGTGCTGTTTGGAGACAGTATGACAACAGGGAGCACCCTGGCTGGTGATCCTGTCACAAACCCTGAGAGATGGAACAGGCAAGGAAACTGCAAATCAAACACTGAAGTTGTCTTAGAGATACCACCAACCTTAAGATCAGCTGTCTGTTCCATACTACACTGTATCCCCTGTTTGAAACACAATTTTCACTTTCAAATCCCCTTTACCTTCTACCTTGACAGACAGTATTTCTTATCCATATTTCTATTTATTTTTCCCCCGGAATTAACTTCACATTATTTAATAATTTGGTTTATATTTCTTCTTGCCTTATTTCATCTCAATTTTCCATTCAGCTTCCCCTATCCAGTGCCTCTTCACACGCACCACGTTACGTGATCAGAATGAGAAAAGCAGCGACTGGGAACGTTAGGCACTGAAATATTTGCAACAGCTCATGGGGACAAGCCATTATTTGATGGCTCACCATTCCCCTCCCATTCCATCTTGCTTGCTGACACTGCAGGATGGGTATGTACTGAAGTCATAATTTACTTGAGGAATGTGAGGGTATAAGGGCTCAGCGAAAGAGACAAAAGGGGCAAGGAGAAAAAAATTACAAAATTAACTTATGTCAGCAAGCAAATCCCCTTTTCAAAGCAAGTTTTTCTGATCTACAGGATACAACAATACAGCCTCATCTCCAGCAGTAGTGCCAGCTGAAGTTAATTTAGCATCAAAATAACTAAGATGAGAAAAAACAGCTGAAGTTTATTGAGGGCAGGAAGACCTTAGTGTTAGGCCCATCTAAGAACAATATGAGCAGCACCCATTTGTAGAGATCCAATTGGGCTTTGACAACCACCTTATTGTGTAAGGAGAAACAGAGCTTTTCAAACTAGACAAAACCCAAACTAGAGGTGAACTACTTTTCCCTTGAAAAGAAAGCACCACAAAATTAACAGCACAATATTAAAAGATGTTACCACTGGGTTTGAAAATTACCATTTATGAGCAGCTCTTCCAAATTATCAGGATTCCTGGCCAGCTGCAGGATGAGGGCAGAGCCACGCACCTTGTCAGGGATGTCCTCATACAGTAGCTCAATGTACTCATCCATGTCATTGATATTGGCAACTTCATCAATCTGAAAGCAGTCAGAAGCAAGGGATTCACAGAGAGAGATGGCAATTCAACACCATCAATCACAACGTTACTCAATCGTGAGACAAAAGAGCACATAGCTTGGAGTTAAGATCTTAGGGAAAAATAAAACACAAGTTTAAAAAAAACTCAACACATCCAGAATCAGTGCCAGGGAACACCAGGAAATCTGAGAAGATTTAATTACTAAAAACAAAGGATGCTCAGACATGACTCCCTGAGTCCTGTCCGATGTTCCAGACCCCCGTCGCTGTCCCGCTGAGCGCTATACTTGGAGGGGCCACTATGCAAGTCAAATATTTTACCCTTTATGGAGATAATTTTTTTTCCATTGTGCATTATTTCCAAACCAAGCTCTTTGTTTAAAAAACAAGAAACAAAAAAAACCCCAAGAATTCAGCATTTCCTCTCCCCTTTTATAACTGCCTACTGAAGCAGTAAATGGAGTTCGCATTTCTCTTTTAACACCAATATTTACCTCCGTTCCTTCAAATGGGGGTGGATCTTTTGGCTTACTGGATTTCTCTTTCTTTTCTATAAAGAGAAAGACATGGGTGCAGTTATGTAACAACATTCACAGACGAAAAACATACAGTGTTCTTGTAGTAAACATCCTGGTTAAATCAAGGTCAAAGCCCTTTTGAGTGGGGCTGACCTGTCAGACTAACACAGGTATGTCAGGTTGCTGAAGCTGAACAGCCCCCAGGGAGCAAAGCAGACCCTCAGATGCCTTTTGACAACTCAGTCTAAAGGATCACTTGCAGCCCCATCAGCTGGGGGGACCAAGGGTAATAAACCTCAGTGCAAGCCCAGAGTGACAACACTCAGTTCCACAGAGAGCAGCTTGGATTCTGCTTCTACCCTGTGAGACACCAAGACATAGAGACAGAATAAAAGAGAGTAAACCACCCAAAGGAGTTACAACCAAACCATACATATAACATTTACCTTCCTTTTAAACTTGTCTCATGAACATAAGAACTTGAGAACAAACCTTACCATTCCATGGTTGCAAGAAACCTTGACAACCATAAGGTTATGCAGGATCTGATGTTAAATATGAAATTTTCCCCTGAGCAGAAAGTTTAAGGTATAAATAGGACCATCAGGATGCCAGGAACTTAAGATGACAACATGAGAGAAATACCCCAAGCTGTCTGCTACACTGTACCAAAGCTTTTCAGGCTCTGAAACTCTTCTCTCCAGCTTTACAGAGACTGCAAATTCAGCCCAGGAATCCAATCTACCCTTGCAAGAGGTGCTGACAGAGTTCTTCTAGGAAGATCCTCAAATAGTCTTTTGATGTCACTGGGAGTGCACTTTCAACATGAAGAAGCTGCACCAAATAGCAGGACCTGAACCTCTCAAGTCCTGCTAAAGCACAAGGCAGCCTATAAGAATCATCAGCACTAAGTTTAACCAAAACAATTAGCTGGTAATTTTTCCAAGTGTGATAAAGCTATACATCTTCCTCACTGTCTCCAGAGAACTCAAATATCAAGCAAGTGAGGATCTCAGCTAGAAGAACCCCACCCAGCAGTTGCTCAAGGCTGAAGCACCCCAGCCCCAAGCTCCTTTGTTCCTGTGGTATTTACCTTTCCCTGCTGAGGCATCTCTGCGGTTCTGCAGGTAGTACAGCAGCTGTTCCACTTCCCCAAGTTTGGAGGGGTGAATGAGCTTGCACTCTTCAACCACCTTTCGAGCCAGGGAACCAATGTCAGTGTTTGCATTAAGACTCTTCAGCCGAATGCTGCAACACAGACAGAAAAAATTAAGAACTGAAAAGAGACTTATCTTCAGTGCTTTGATTATGTTTACACAGTCCTGAATTTCTTGAAGCAGAAAGCATCCTGATACACCCAATGCCTGTGCCTGTCAGGGGTGGCTCTCTGAACTCCAAATGGTAACTAACTGTCAAACAGGTTTGACAGAGCATAACTGTCCATCAGCCTTCCAGCTGCAACATTAAATGCAGCTGTAAGAGCAGATCCCTTACAACCTCCTCAGACGCTAAAGACAGTAACTGATTTGCAGCACACCCAAAAACAGCGCACAGGACCACAAAGGAGCACTGCACACACCAAAAAAAAGCCCAAAATGAGAAACAGTTCTGGGTGCTGAGTGCACAGGAAGGTTCTTTCGCAGTGCCTGGAGTCTCCCATAGCTCTGGCAGATCTGCAGCCAGGCCCACGAACAATGAGCAGTAAGAAATCTCTGTGGGCACTAACAATAGGATGGATCAAAAATGGAATTCCACCACATCACAGATGCAAGTTATGCTGATTCATCTGAAAACAGATCAACACTTCCAGGACCTTTAAAAATTTGAGACAACTTAAGGATTCTCTTCTTTTCTTCAATTATTCTTCTGTGCACTCACACAGGGTCTTGTCCAACCTTAATGATTCTATGATTCTAGAACAAGTCCAAACTTGCTGCTTGGAAACAAGTTACAATAATTCTCTGGGCTTTTTGCACGGAAATGTTTTAATGCTCTTAAAATAAAATACCAGGCAGAAATAAAATGCAGCTACTGTAGTGAATTCATTGCGGGGGAGGGAGGGGGGTCACACACAGATCAAAACAACAGGAGAGCAAACAGCTGGAGCATAAGGCTGTCAGGAGGTTCAACAGGATTACGTGCTCCAACAGGAACTACCATTTGAGCAGGAACCAATCATTTCACTTTCTCTGTCTCCAGAGTGCCCATCACATAAAATGGGAGTAATTCCTTTTCTTTACAAAACACCTTAAAGTTCGTGGATGAAAACCAGTGCTCAGCATGTGCTTCAGATGTTATCCTTCCCAGGCACCTGTCACTGCCTGGCTCTGAAACACCCCGCTAACACAGCACTAAGTTTTATAAGGATTAAGACCTACTATTTATTAAAGGAAGTTGATAGTTTAAGTTATCAAATCCACGACTATGAAATCCAGAAAAAACTATCAGATCTTGCTATGACCTTACATTTTCTGGCATTCCTTGCGTTCCCCCAGCATGGGGTCTCCCAACTCTCCCAGAATTGTTGCTTCCACTTCATAGTGGACAATGAGGGCTTTCTCAGATGGGTGCACATCTATGTTGCCTCCTTTTACCTTCCTGCCATAAAGAAACAGAGAAGATTAGATTAAATGAAAAGCTCAGAAAACACACCAGAAATCAGTAACAATGACCTGTCTCCTCTTCTGTTCAAGCCCTGCTCTCCTTCCGCGCTGTATTTCATTTCACACAGCAATACCAAAGCCTAGTGCTTCTAGTACATACAGATACATCCAAGACACTGGTCAAGCCTTAGTCACAGAAATCAAGTAAGAAAATAAATCAAAGGTTTAACCTGTTCCACGTTGCTCAGCTCTCTTAAGGAACTACAGTGAGGACAAAGATGCATTTCATCGGGCAGGCGAATTTCCCAGTAGATTCCCCATTACCTTGTCAGTATTGACAAATCTTTGACTAATGGCATTGATTTAGTGCAGTCATTTAAAAATGGAATTTTTTGTCACTCTCTTGGATAACTCTTAACAGTTGAAAATCTACCAAGACTGAATTCCAAACAATTCCAATCTCAAATTAACTGTTCTCTCCTGAAGCACAAACCTCTTTGCTCCTGCTCTTCACCTCACTGTGTCTTTGCCAGGCTTGGATACAAGATCAACAGCTGCCATCAACAGGTACATATCAACCATGTCTACCTGCCCTTCTATAGCTACAGATATCTGGAAAAAGTATTCTCCAGGATATCCATGGGTTTGTCAATGCCAAATGGCCTGTCCTGCTCTCTCCTCCTTTGTGCCAGCAACTCTGTGTCCAAACAGAGACAAAAGAGCCCTGAGGACAGGGCATGGATAAAAGGCCACAAAGATACACGTCATTCCTGTATTCCAGCAATGGCAGAACCACATCCAGAGAATACAGTTACCAATCTCTTTGGTAGCAACACTGATACTTGTCCCTTTTCCACTTGGTACTGCCAATCGAGTCTGTTCAGTCATGCCACAAACCAGGCTGTTACAACACTCTAGATTAAAAACACCTCTAAAATGCAGGACTGGTTTTTGGAGTGTGTGTGTATGGTGGGGGGGTGTTTGTTTGCTTTGAGGTTGTGTTGGGTGTTTGGGTTTTCTAGGCAGAGCATGTCAATAAACAGAATTACAGGTGGCTTCACCGGTACCTGTA
This sequence comes from Empidonax traillii, assembly GCF_003031625.1. NCBI lineage: Eukaryota > Metazoa > Chordata > Aves > Passeriformes > Tyrannidae > Empidonax > Empidonax traillii. The sequence continues at coordinate 551,179 of NW_020955667.1, read as the reverse complement.
TCAGCATCCATGGGATAGCAGCTGGATGTGGCACAAATGAGACAGCAGCAAGCTATAGGATTGGGTCAATTAGATCAGGGAAAACTACTTCAACCTCAAAGAGCTGGAGTGTTAGCAAATCCAGATGCAGCCTGTGGTGTAACCACTCTCATCAGAAAACGTTTGAAACGTGTGTCTCCATCTAGCCAGCTACTAAGGAGGCCACTTTCCATTGTGCAGAAGACAACTCCAAAAAATACCTTTGTCTTGAGATACAGCTGCCCAAAACCCATAGAAAGGTCTGCTGTGGGTAATGAAGAGTATAGTTCAACTGCAAGGACATAGAGCTACAGGGCAAACAAACAGATCTCACTGCTAAAGAGCAACATCTTCCGTGAGATTGCAGCAGAACCCCACTATGACCTGAGACATTTTGAAGAACTGATTTTTTTTCCCTTTGACACAACCTTGAAGCAGATGCCTCATTGCGGGTATTTTCTCTGTTTTCATGAGGTCCAAACTTGCATGGCAGAAAACTTACAGCAAATTCACTTCAAAAGAATCCAGTTCTCACTCCACACTCCTGAATGTATTTCTGACATATTCAGACCTACCAGGAGATCCCAACTGCAACCACTCCTCCTGACAGTCCAACCTCTGGGAAGTGACAGCTTAGCAATATTTACAGATATAAAGAAAAGGATGGGTAGAGAATAAGTAGGCCTGAAGGAGCCTGGTAGAGCTTTACAAGAACGATGCTGAGCCAAGAGCTCATCACTCCCAAAAGGATTAGATCTTCCCATGATTCCCCTGCTCCTGAGAGTCACCTTGGGTTTCAGCAGGAGGGCTTGTCAAACCCTTTCAGACAATTCCAGCAATCCAACAGCAAACTCTTCACGTTTTGGGCAGAAGTTTTTCAGTGTGTGACAGTGCTTTATAGAAAAGGAATAACATTTCTTATCTATGATAAGGGATACAGAGAAGGGAGTAAAACCTTCTCTTTTTGGCACCAGTAAACCACTGATGAGCTTAGCAAGGAGCAGAGCCTTAGCCTAAGACTGCTTAAACGGTTTTAGCATTTCCCATATTTAATTTTTTCCTTAAGAGGGACAGATGGATAAGCTGAAGAACTTACAGCTGCAGAGATTTCCTGCCCTCTCACACTGACAAACACCCTCGCTGCTCGAGCTATTTCTGAGCTAATGAAGTCACAAATCAATACACGCTCGAGTTCCCTCTCCAAAAAAATCTCACCTTGTGAAATGCTTGAGGACCTACACTAAAATACACTACCCAGCCACTGAAGTTGTTTTTCATTTGGAAAACACCCCATTCAGATTGTCAGCATCACAACAGTACATCTTTATTTATAGAAACAACCCCTCCTCCCCCCTCAAACCAACAAACATTTACTTTACTGACTTTCTGGACATCCTGAGTCTGTAAGTCACTTCATAAAACATTTACAAATGCAGACACTACTATAACTGGTAGAAGCAGCACTGCACCAGGGAGCTCTCATGCCTATCAGCCCATCCTTTCACTTCACTGCTTGCTTTGTCAACAAGAACCTAGCTCTGTTCAAGGTTTAAAAGAGAAAGGCCTTTCCTACAGACAAAAGCTGGGTTAGCTGAGCTCACAGAACCAAAGATCAAGCAGTAATATCCTTTATTAACTAATTCCTTCAGAGGGAAAAAGCAAACCCAAACTATCCTCATTAAAAGTGGGACAAATTGCACACGTGGGTAACGCCGAAAATCCAATAACAAATCCCAGCAAGTCACACTTGGTGGGAGGGGGAGCGCTCATGGAGGATGACAAAGGGAAATATGGATCAGAGGAGGACCAGACTTGCACACCAGCCCAGTCAGAGCAGATATTTTTTGGTTTGTGCTCCCAGAAAAGACAGAAAACTACACTTGTTGCAGGGATGACTACAAAACAAAGATTCCTCCAAAATCACGTAAGATGGCACAAACTGAACGTGCGAGGCTAAAAACAGGCACTAAAGTTACATTTATTTATTTAAGTAAAGGTGGGCATTTGATTTCTCCTCATTACGACAAACAAATGACAGAACTAATGTTCAAAGATTATCAGGAGGGTTTTTTCCCCCCATTGTTTCTAATTTTGTATCTTAATATGTGGCTTTTGAGGGGGGGGGAAGAAAAACCTAGACAGTCTAAACAGCAACTTCTGCAAATACTAATAACTGGAAAGCAAGTGTAAAAAAAAAAAAAAGAGAAGACTGGGAACTCCACAGGATTGAAGATGTGATGGATAAAACCACCTGCATGATCACAGGAAGGGACACTGTTCACACACCACCTCTGAACAGAGGCCTACATGGTCTGACATCTTTTGGGATTAATTCACTTTTGCTCTGAAACAACTGACAGATCCAACAGTTGCCAGTTCAGGCCCTGTTACTCAGCCTTATTGTTCTCACTGCCAAATAGACAGATAAAGGCACCATTCATTCATCACATCTTTAGCCTCAAATCCAGATCATGCAGTTTATATACCATAACTACCTCTCAGTTCCATCCCAATTCCCAAACTATTCCATTCATCCCACTGTTACCTGTCCCTCCCAATCTGCCTTGCCCTGCTCTAACATCTCCACATCAGTTAATCTCTCCCAGCTGCTCCCTGAACCCGGCCTTACTGCCTATTATCCCACCCCTGACCCCCAAATCAGCCAACTGCCCCAGCCCAACCCCTAATATCCACAAACCCTCCCCACTCATCTCCCAATAGCATCTGTTCTCCTCTCGACTTGCTGCCACCTCAGAACACCCCAAATGTACAGCATAAAATGCCACCACAGCCCTTCTCAAACCAGAGCATCCCATCAAACTACCACCTTCCCTCAACCAGGACCCGTCCCACCTCTCCGCCTACCCTCACTTTACAAACTTCATTCATCCCTAACCCAGCCTCCCAGTCCTCACCCGAGTCTCCTGCCCACCACACTGGGGCAGGCTGAGGGGGGGGCTGCCGAAACAAATCTATCATCTCCCATTCCCAAACCAAACACCTTACCCCCCCCTACACCACAACCTCCAGTCAGTTTCCAAAACAGCCACTCTTCACCCCCAGGACCCTCCACTCACCTCATGACCTTCCCTCTCAAAACACACTCCGTGCTCACTCCCTCACCTATAACCTCCCATCCATCCTCCAAGCCAGACCCCAGTACCATCGGCAACACCTGCCACACACCCCATCACCTGCCCGCAGCCCAGC
>NW_020955667.1:541827-545442 GCF_003031625.1 Empidonax traillii | reverse complement strand
ACCAAGCAGAATAAAATATTTTGCGGTATCCACAGCATGCCCTGCCTTTGTTTGAACAGAAAATGGAAAAAGATAATCCCCTGTGAAATATAAAGTGCTACCTCAGAGCAATGCATTTATAAAACATTGCTAGAACATAACACCTTTGTTACTGTCCTTATTCTACTTTTTATCACAGTAATATTTTCTGTTAATGACTGTCATAAAGAAAAAAATACATATATAACTACCTGATCAGAGCGATAATTCTTCAGTGGTTTCAGCAGCTCTCCAGATAAGCATAAGCCAAACATTAAACTTTGAAGCCATATAAATAGTCTGATATTTCCTGAGTCCTACATACCTGACAATCTCCATTTATTTCACTGAGAATTTATCTTAATTATCTGCTCACATATGCCTGCGAATGGAGAATCGTTTTAGACACCTATGGAACTCAGGTCAAAATATTAACAAGATGAGGATGATCCAAAAGAATGTGAGACCTGAAAAATACGAGCAAAGGAACATTTGTTGCAGTGAAGTGTGCTCCGATGTTTTGGGCTAAAATTGGCTGTTTGTCAGGGCCTGGGAGGACGGCAGAGCCTGCCAGAGTCCAAGTGAAACACTGCAGGGACTGAGCCACCAGCACTGCCAAGAGCAGATCATTCTGTCGGTGGGTGACAACCAGCTGATGCTTGGTTTAGAAAACCACATGGCGTAAACACCAAAACCCACGTATTGCATGGTAGCTTCTTTTAAAATTAAATTGCAGGGCAAATGCTGCCTGAGGTCTTGTCGTGCAGCCTTGCCCTGGGCTGGTGATGCTGCTTTGAACGGCTTCTTACGGTCCTTTCCTTACAGTGGGATGAGGTTTATGGGGTGGGACCCCGGAGATCCCCTCACCTGCAGGTTGGAAGTACATGTGAGGAGAAAAAAAAAAAAGAGAGGGTGGTATTTGAGGCAGAAGGTGATTGAGTTGCAAAGGGAAGCTGGAATGTGCAGGATTTCTGTGCTTCTCCTTTTTTCTTTTGCTTGGGTGGTTTGGGGATGTTTGTTTGTTTGTTTTTTTCGCAGAGCAGTTGTAAGAAATACTGTTCTGGAGTCAGGTAAAAGAAAATATTTTTTTTAGTGAGGGAATATAAAGAGGGGTGGAAAAGAGAATGGGAGTTGCAGAGAAGAGCAGAATAGGAAGAGAAGAGTAGAGGAAGTTGGGTGAGAGGAGTGAAGCAGGTGGGTAAAAAACGAGGAAAGGCAGAACTGTGGAGTATTCTCAATTAAAATATACTGTAGAATAAGTGTAGATTAAAATATTAACAACATTTCTTTGTTTTCATTTAAAAAGTGAAGACCCTTTTTAATGTCAATGACAAAGCACACTTTCATGCAAAAAATTGAGATTTTTTTTTTTTTTTGGTTGAGGTGCAGACAGATGTTCTTAACCAGGTGGTCAGAATACACTGTGACAGCAGAACACCATCCACCATTACTGTCTCATGGTAACTTGGTTTTATTTCTTCCCGTTTGTTCTCTTATGACTGAAAAGTACTGATGCTAATGCTGATTTTGAAGTTTTCATTGTCTTCAATGAGCCTTTGATGTCTAACAAGACTGCATGTTGAAAATGCATGTTGAAAGTGCTTTTACATCACTGTGAAAACAGAATTGAAACAAAATAGCCAACACTGGTTTTCTATAGCAGATGGAATTGTTACAGTGTAATAGACCGACCTCTGTCTGGTGGAATTAAGAAATCAAAGCAATCCTGAGATTTGTAATCTCTCCATCCGAGATTGCGTCCTGGCTCTCAGGAAACAAGAATTGGGTGGTTTTGAAAGGAAAAATGGTGAATGTGGGATATTTTTCTAAAAATTTTAAAATGAACTGCGCATAAAACTCCTTAAGGCCCTTTATTAGCTAAAATAAAGTACAGTAATCTGAAAGGATGACTTTCAGGGAAACATGTTGGTTGATTAGACTGTGCTGCTCAGTGGGGGATGGAGATGATGTTGTTCTGATGTGCTGTCACACGGTAAGTGATTGAGGGATGGAGGTAATAAACCCTGGGCTTAAAAGTTTATGTTGGAAGGAAGGAGTGAGACGAGGCAGAGCAAAATCTGATTTGCAAAGGGAAAGTCTGGCTTAACTCTTCTGGATGAAATTAATCTTGGACACGGACCAAGGTGGTTCTTGAATGCCTTTTTGATCAGCAGTGACAGGGACATGTGCACGAGAGAGGGGCGTTTTCAGTCCGACACGTGATCGTGCTGGTAAATCCTGGGTGCTTCCTTTATCCCTGGACACGAGACTTCACAAAAGTTAAAACAGGAGTCTCTGTGGAGAGCAGGGCAGGAATATACAGTGCCCAACTCAGCTGCAGCTGGGGATGTGACAACCAAACCATCTACACAGACTTTCAGTGCCTGACTTGAGACTTGAGGGTTGCAGCTTACGGGCAAAATACCAGTTTACTCACGGTCTAAGCAAGGCTGCTCTAAGAAATGTGGGGAGATATAAAACATACCCTAACGGTGCTACGTTACAGTTTTTTTCCTTAAAGGATCAAACCTATAAGAGGGAATTTTTCTGGGAGGAACGCAGAAGAGCATGTTGTATATTTTCATAAATCACATAATCATTTAGGTTGGGAAAGATCTTTAAGATCATGGAGTCCAACACTAAACCTAACACTGCCAAGTCCACCAATTAAGTACCACATAACAGCCATCAGCACGTTCTGTGTGTGTGTTCAGTATGTATGGTACACTAGAATTTGCACACTTGGTTTCAGCTCATTTTCTGGCAAAAAAACAACCTGAAAAGATTAAATATAAAAGTGTCCGTACCAGAGCGAGCAGATGGGCTCTCTCTGCTCCTGCGATCTTGTGACCCCCGGTGACAATGCTGGAGATTTCTTGAGCGAAATCCTGATGCTGCTGAAGGCAAGGAGAGTTTTACCATCGAGCCCAGTGGGGACAGAATTTCACCTCTTAATGTTTATTAGATGCAGCAGGCAGAAACCAGACTTGTAGCTATAAAGGCTATGACATTTTATGGTTCTGACTCTGCAACCACTCAAGCACATGCCTAATTTTGCCACAGTAATAAAGTTAAGCACCAGCTTAAGTGTTTTCAAGGAGGGGTCTCCTTTACACTTGAACAAGTCTATATTTGATCATAAATCAGGAATTCCTCCCCTTCCTCATCTCTCCCCTTCAAAAGAAAAGGATTCTGCATGTGATCATCAAATTCCTTCTACTTTGCTCAAAAATAATTGCCTTTTTCCAGTTTTTGTCAAAAAAAGCTAAGGGAGAGTAAGGAACGAGTACCTCAGCTGAAGTGATGTCATTGAGGTGGCATTTGACTTACATCAAGTCAGTCATTTCAAACAGATTAAAAAGGGAAATTTTCATTTCTCAACAATTTGTTCTAAATATCCCAGACAGTGGCTGTTTCCTTCAAAAAAAATAAAGAAGATTTTGCACAACGCTTTATGACCAAAATAGTTTTCAGTGCATTCTTGAACTGTCCTGAACAATGCTAGCCTTGTTTTTCGTATCCATGCAAATCCTACTCGTCTTGCAGGCTGCAGCATTTGTGTCTTTGTTTCCACTTACTTTTAACCAAAGCACATAA
>NW_020955667.1:540424-541806 GCF_003031625.1 Empidonax traillii | reverse complement strand
ACCAAGCAGAATAAAATATTTTGCGGTATCCACAGCATGCCCTGCCTTTGTTTGAACAGAAAATGGAAAAAGATAATCCCCTGTGAAATATAAAGTGCTACCTCAGAGCAATGCATTTATAAAACATTGCTAGAACATAACACCTTTGTTACTGTCCTTATTCTACTTTTTATCACAGTAATATTTTCTATTAATGACTGTCATAAAGAAAAAAAAATATATATAACTACCTGATCAGAGCGATAATTCTTCAGTGGTTTCAGCAGCTCTCCAGATAAGCATAAGCCAAACATTAAACTTTGAAGCCATATAAATAGTCTGATATTTCCTGAGTCCTACATACCTGACAATCTCCATTTATTTCACTGAGAATTTATCTTAATTATCTGCTCACATATGCCTGCGAATGGAGAATCGTTTTAGACACCTATGGAACTCAGGTCAAAAAATTAACAAGATGAGGATGATCCAAAAGAATGTGAGACCTGAAAAATACGAGCAAAGGAACATTTGTTGCAGTGAAGTGTGCTCCGATGTTTTGGGCTAAAATTGGCTGTTTGTCAGGGCCTGGGAGGACGGCAGAGCCTGCCAGAGTCCAAGTGAAACACTGCAGGGACTGAGCCACCAGCACTGCCAAGAGCAGATCATTCTGTCGGTGGGTGACAACCAGCTGATGCTGGGTTTAGAAAACCACATGGCGTAAACACCAAAACCCACGTATTGCATGGTAGCTTCTTTTAAAATTAAATTGCAGGGCAAATGCTGCCTGAGGTCTTGTCGTGCAGCCTTGCCCTGGGCTGGTGATGCTGCTTTGAACGGCTTCTTAGGGCCCTTTCCTTACAGTGGGATGAGGTTTATGGGGTGGGACCCCGGAGATCCCCTCACCTGCAGGTTGGAAGTACATGTGAAGAGAAAAAAAAAAAGAGAGGGTGGTATTTGAGGCAGAAGGTGATTGAGTTGCAAAGAGAAGCTGGAATGTGCGGGATTTCTGTGCTTCTCCTTTTTTCTTTTGCTTGGGTGGTTTGGGGATGTTTGTTTGTTTTTTTTCTCAGAGCAGTTGTAAGAAATACTGTTCTGGAGTCAGGTAAAAGAAAATATTTTTTTTAGTGAGGGAATATAAAGAGGGGTGGAAAAGAGAATGGGAGTTGCAGAGAAGAGCAGAATAGGAAGAGAACAGTAGAGGAAGTTGGGTGAGAGGACTGAAGCAGGTGGGTAAAAAACAAGAGGAAAGGCAGAGCTGTGGAGTATTCTCAATTAAAATATACTGTAGAATAAGTGTAGATTAAAATATTAACAACATTTCTTTGTTTTCATTTCAAAAGTGAAGACCCTTTTTAATGTCAATGACAAAGCACACTTTCATGCAAAAAATTGAGATTTTT